>NC_085141.1:352853322-353156400 GCF_024139115.2 Armigeres subalbatus | reverse complement strand
CGTTGTCTCAAGCGGCCAAGCAATAGTCTGTACAATGGTCCATCAAATTTTAAAGCTAAGAGGGTTCGAATGATCGAAGAATCTGAGCTACCAGCGGACGAAATTTTTTATGCAATGGGGAAGAATGTTTTTGAATTCGACATAGGTGGCGTAAAAATTCCGATGATTATTGATTCCGGTGCCGATGCCAATATTGTTACGGAAGAAACATGGGTGAAGATGAACCATTTGGGAATTGAGTTTTCCGAATACACACAGGAGGTAGATCGTAAACTAGTAGCGTATGCGACCAACAAGCCAATCGAGATTCTAGGAGTGTTCAGCGCGGTTGTTAGAGCAGGAGAGAAGCAAGCGGATGCGAGGTTCTACATTGCACAGCAGGGGCAACGTAATTTACTCGGCGACAAGACAGCAAAACAATTAGGAGTACTGAAGGTTGGTTTCGACGTCGCGTCAGTAAATGATGCCGAATCGGCCGGTTTTCCGAAGGTTAAGGGTGTCGTTGTTGAGATCCCCATTAACGAATCTGTCCAACCAGTACAGCAAGGGTACAGACGAGCGCCGATTGCTTTGGAAGGGAAATTTTTTGATAAACTGAAGTCACTACTGGAAAAGGACATAATAGAAAAGGTTCATGGCCCATCGGCGTGGGTTTCCCCGATGGTGCCAATAGTGAAAAACTCCGGCGAAGTAAGAATCTGCGTGGATATGAGACGTGCCAATCAGGCTATCCTTCGAGAGTCGCATCCACTACCACTCATTGAAGAAATGTTAGGAGGTTTGGGAGGGGCCAAAAAGTTTACTAAACTGGACATTTGAGCCGGAGGAAGGAGGCCTATCATCAACTTGAACTTTCGGAAAAATCACGATCAATAACAACTTTCATTACAAAGTATGGCCTATTCAGGTAGGTTAAACAACAAGAGTAACAATAATGAACTGGACCAACAACTAATAAACTACTAATACTTCAAACACTTCTCAATTATTTTTTAGATATAAGTGCGTTATGTTCGGAATTTCATGTGCTCCGGAACTTTTTCAAAAGTTATGGACACAATTTTGGCCGGATTGGAAGGTGTTGTAGTTTATTTGGACGATATTTTGCTTTTTGGTGGTACGCAGGAAGAACACGACAAGCGTCTGGAAGCCTTGATGAAAAGATTGAATGAATATGGGGTCCTTTTGAACTTGGAGAAATGTGTGTTCAACGTTGATAGGCTTAAATTTCTCGGCCATGAACTGTCACCTCAAGGAATAAAACCAATACAGAGTCCCGTGTTGGCAATTCAGCAGTTTCGGGAACTAGCTAACGCTGCGGAACTGAGAAGCTTTCTTGGTTTAGTTACATACGAGGGCCGTTTTATTCCCCATTTCGCGACTAAATCTGATCCTCTTTGCGTGTTGTTAAGAGCAGGAAACAAATTTGTTTGGACAAAAAGTCAGCAATCAGCGTTTGAGGACATAAAACGAGCGATCTGTAATATAAGTCATCTGGGATTTTCCGATCCCGAGACAAAACAATCTTGACTGCAGATGCCAGTCCATCAGGTCTTGGTGCAGTTTTACTTCAAGAAAATGCCAATGGTTCAAAGAGGATTATTGCCTATGCTAGCAAATCGCTAAACGAATTGGAGCGCAAGTATTTTCAAACCGAAAAGGAAGCTTTAGCTTTGGTTTGGGCAGTCGATAGGTTTAACTTATATCTACAGGGAACGCGTTTCAAATTAATAACCGACTGTAAACCTTTGCTATTTTTGTTTAGTCCTCGATCCAAGCCATGTGCACGGTTAGAACGGCGGGTCCTGAGACTACAGTCTTACAGTTATGAGATAGTTCATGAAGCTGGAAGCACTAACTTGGCCGACGCACTATCCAGACTGTCACAAGCAGATAATTCTCATTTTGACAATGATAATGAAAATTACGTACAATTTTACGTCACCAGTTGCTGTAAAGGTCGAAGAAATCAAAGCCAAATCAAAAGATGATGGAGTAATCCGTGATGTCGTATTAGCGCTTAACGGAGAATGTTTAACGGAACGTGCAAAGTCATTCAAACCTTATATGACGGAATTGTGCGTATCAGAAGACGTGTTGTTAAGGGGAGAGAGGATCGTCATTCCACACTCTCTACAGGATCGCATTCTAAATCTGGCACATGAAGGACATCCTGGTATTGTCGTAATGAAACGGCGCTTGCGACATAAAGTCTGGTGGCCCATTATGGATAAACAAGTTGAAATATTTGTCAAAAGCTGCAAAGAATGTACCCTGGTATCCTCTTTATCTCCGCCGGAACCATTGATTCGAACTAAAATGCCGGATAAACCATGGACCCACATCGCTATTGACTTTATGGGACCACTTCCTTCCGGCCACAACTTATTGGTTCTTATTGACTACTTTAGTCGCTTCATTGAAGTAGTTATCATGCGAGAAATAACAGCAAAGCTAACGATTCAAGCACTACATGAAACATTTTGCCGTTATGGAATACCGGAAACAATGGAGACAGATAATGGTCCGCAGTTTGTGAGTGAGGCAATGGATCAGTTCTGTGAAGAATTTGGAATTAATTTAATGAAAACCTCGCCATATTGGCCTCAAGCTAATGGAGAAGTGGAGAGAGCTAATAGGTCACTCAAAAAGCGACTTCAAATCAGTCAAGAAATGTCAAATGCCGATTGGAAATGGGATCTTAGAATGTACCTTTTAATGTATAATTCCACACCTCACTCCACCACTGGAGTAGCTCCATCGGCGTTAATGTTTGGAAGGGTTCTCCGTGACAAACTTCCCGAAATGCGTACGTTAGGAACCAAGTTGGTAGAGGACGTAATGGACCGCGACAGTGAAAAGAAGCTGAAAGAGGCAGAATATGCAGACAAACGCAGACATGCCCAACCGAGTCAAATTAAAGCAGGGGATACAGTGATTGCTAAGCGTATGATTAAGGCCAATAAGTTATCCAGTAATTTCAGTCCCGAAGAATTAGAAGTGCTGTATCGGACTGGTTCCAATGTTGCAGTAAGATCAAAAGAGTCTGGAAGAATTCTACATCGGAACGTGTTTCACCTTAAACCTGTTGTATCTGGTTATCATACAACGGACCAAGGCAGTAGCAGTGCTCAAGAAACTACTGAAGATTCGGAAGCAATATCAAACCACCAAGCAGCTCCGGAAACAACATTAGGAGATTCAAATTCAGAAACAGTAGTTCTCAAACAGAGACCTCAACGAGCTCTTCGGCAGCCTAGGTATTCAAATGATTTTCAAGTGAATATTGTTCGAAACATGAAGGAAAAGGAGGGAATGTAGGATCGGTAACGGGTAGCCGTTACCTAAATGAAAAGGGATTGCAGATATTTGAATTATTAATATGTAATCTAATCATAGTAGTCGAGGAATACATTCGCTCTCTTCTGAAGTTGTATTAATAGAATTCAGTCGTGTTTTATTGAACAGTCCGAAATATAACACATGTCTCTTTGATAATTTTTGGATTCAATGCATCCAGATTTTTTTTAACTTATTGGTTTTCAAAATTGTTCCATTTCTCATGGAGTAAATCTAGATGTTGACGCCTTAGGGTTGAAATATGTCAAAGTCAATGCAGTGAAATACATGGATCTCAGCATATTCAGCGGCCTTACTCGTTATTAATTGAATTTCGAGTATAAACAGATCATGTATTTACTGCATGTTCTTTTCAACGACGCAGCCATTTTTTTAAACTTAATTGAGTTTGAACGGAATGTTTCTTCTAACAAATTGAAGGGAAAGGTTATGGCACTTAAATTATTTAGATGGCGCTTTAAACTCACAGGGTGGCCGCGCGGTCAAAAAAGGGTGGCGGCGCTCAAAAATCACCAGGCGGCGCACAGATGCTGAAACGTAAGAAAATAATATGACTTATAATAAAACTTTTTGAAACATTCATCATGTCCTAAATCAATGCATCGTCTATCTGCTCTTCACTAAATCATTTTCATTCCGCTAAATCGTATCCTTCCAAGTCATCAAACTACTCGCGCCATTATCGTCTGCAGTTAACCAAAACTCGACGTCATTCAACCGTCCAGAACCCGGTGCAATCTGCATCCTAGAAATGAACTCTGGCCAATTGTGCAGGAGCGCACTGCGACACACGCACACCCGATGCGACGAGGAGCTCCCAGTTCATTATGGCCATGGCACGCGAAAAGGCTGCGATTCGCATAATTTGAGTTTTGGTCGCGCACACTGCGAGGCGGTTTTCGGTTCACCGGCCAAACATCATCAGCCAACAGGGCCGGGGCCTCCCTCGTGGATGTGTGTAGCACAACAGCATTCAGCTTTGGCGTAGGTACCACCTTCGATCCTGTTGGGCGAAGCGAAGCGAAAAGGGTTACGCGACCGAACGAACCGCCCAAACCGAACTACAACGCAGTGGTGGGTTACCTTTCCGTAAACCGAGCCGGGGCCGGAACAGAAGTTGAAAATGTTTAGTAACTTTGAAATTAAAGTGCATTGAATTGATATTTGCTGTAAAGAATGAGACTGAAAACATTCTATGTAGATTTAATTGTTTCTAGCTACAATGAATCAATATTGACAGCTTGAAGACAGTTTTATTTGTGAAATAGCGTCAAGAAGACGTATTTCTGTATGTCATTGTTATGCAGCTTATGCTTCTTCTAAACATATAATATTTGCTAAAACACTTGATTAGATTTGAAATTTTGTCCAGCTATCGGCCACGGTGCCGCCACCCGACCGACCGGTTGTTATAGGTATGCGAATAAACTTCATATGAACATCACGTATCCTGCTGCGAGGTGGACCCAAAGTGTGCAAATTTCAGGGAGTTTTACGAATCCAATTTATCTGTTTTTGAACCGCACCGACCCGGCGTGCACACACTGCTGACTGCGTCGCGTCGTTTTGGTAAGTGTTTCTCAATAATAATAATTGAATGAATGGATGTGCCCCGCTGGGAGCTCTCGGCTGGACCTTCTTCTTGCCGGGGAGATTCGACCCGGTTCCGTCGCGCACCCGGGTGCTGTGTCCCGGGCGGGTTCGGTCCGTGTGTTGGTGCGATGATGGACGACAGCCGAGTCAAATTTGATTATTATTTTTGTTATGTAAATCGAAAAGCAATTCGGCGGGAGAAATTGAATTGAAGATGCTCGTTCAAATGGTGTTTTGAGTTTTGGAAATCAAATCTTGGGAATACTCGTGGATCTAATGAACCACGAGTCCGATGTTGTGGATTAATGAAGAGGAGCGAGATACAGTTTAGGCCAAACATTCAAAAAGGTTTCAACAAAATACTGTTTTTAAAAATAATTAGACTACTTTTAATTATTCTGTTATATTTTTAAGGCTATTTAAATATTGATCAAAGTCATTATGATTGTCCGCTGGTCACATGATAAATGCGAATGAAACGAAATATCCAATCTGAGGCCTTTTGGAATGTTCGTCTTAGTTCTTTATAATTACTTCCTTGCCTTCCACCGTAAGTTGAAAGTAATGAGGATTTCCCTACATTTGCCCTCGCGTTGCTATCAGCTAAGCTGAGTAGACGTGGGTACGTCCTCAAGTTGTTTATTGCAATAAACAGGAACTGGCTATGGGTGGATTTTGTCCCGTGTAGGGCTGGGGTGGGAAATAACTTTAGAGACGATGGCGAACCATTCACAGTGGATATCCATCAGAGATACGCTTACTTAAATTAGTTACGTATTTCATTTAAGCTTCCTTTCTACCCAACAGCCTGGGTTGTCGACCCGAAGTTCAGTGGCGGAGCTTGAGCTGAGATTTTTGGGGCGAATGGAAAGAGAAGATCAACAAATAAGGTGGAATGACATTTTAGAAGGATGAATAACAAAAATGTTACTACATATTCATAGAATATGGTTGATGATTTTTCCCGAAAAAATTATAATAATTGCCAGGAGAGGTTTAATAGAATTTCTCGGAGAAAGTCAGACGAATTTCATGGAAAATCAGAAAAATTTCAATTGGAAGATTAAGAGACTTTTCTCTCGGAATTAAAAAAAATCCTTTAAATATTCATAAAATTAAATCTGTTGGAAATTCAGAAAGTCCATTGGAAATTCACGAGAATTTTTCATGGAAATTTCCCCTGGAAATTCTGAATAATTTGTGTATGGAATTCAGAAGAATGGGTAATGGAAATGAGGAATTGAAATTCAATTCCTTTGAAATTCAAAAGAATACCCAGAAGATATACTTGGGGAAAATCAGAATAAATTTACGGGTAAACTAAGAAAAAAAATCCCATTTTCAGGATATTTTCTGTGAAAAACAGATCGAATTGAAAGAATTTTCCGTTTTCCCGGTTATCTTGATAATGAAGTGTAAAATAATGAAATGGCCGGTAACAAGAAAAGCCCTGAATGATAAACCTAGCAATATCCAACGATGCCTACCAACTAACAAATATTCCTACCTGTGATTATTGTGGAGACGTAGAGGTGAACACGGTTTTCAAACAGCAAAAAACACCTATCAATATTCCTTCCGTTTTCCTAATTGACTTGGTGGCCATTTGGTCATTTGAAAGCTTGAGTCACTGAAATTTGCACACTGAGAATGTCTGAACTGGAGCTAAGCGATTGTTTTTGGTGAAGCCCAACGGCTCACGGTGTGTCTATGGGGAAACATTATTTTTCAAAAATCAGTATCTTTGAAACACCCACTACGCGAAAGTAGATGCTCTCCTCTTTCATATAGTGGGTAAACTAAAATGTTCTATCGGGGGATCTAGAACAATTTTTATTTTTTTCACTATTTTCAGTGCAAATTCCATAGAAATCTCAAATGATAGCCGATTTAACCCCCCAAAAATGTATGGAAAAATGACCCCCGATAGAACATTTTAAAAATGCACCTACGTGAAAGAGGAAAACCTATACTTTCATGTAGTGAGTGTTTTGGAGATACTGATTTTTTGAAAATAAGCCTCTTCGGACAAACACACCGTGGGCTATCTTTGTCTCCTCACTTCGTAGCATATTCATTTTTGGTTGTGCGCTGTCTCTTTCTGAATGCATATCAGTCAGTGGGTATTTATTTATATTACGATAACCGATTTTGACCAATGAATGACGGGTTCATGAAAAAATTAAATAAAAGGGAAACGATTAATATTCCAGACAGGATATTCACTTTGGCGAATCCCTCTAACTAACAACGATGGATCTATACCCCTTTTTCAAAAGACATCTAGTCGTATGATTGTTCCGTTGTATAACACTTGGTCGGAAAGACATTACGTCGAATTGACATTAGATTATATGGCCATTAGGGCAAAATTAAGTTTTCGGTCACCCATTAGCGAATTATTAATGTTTTCTGGATTTTTCAGTCTGAAAAATATTCAAACGGGTTTACATTTGCATTTCCCGACGCGACGTTTCGAACCGTTTATTGGGTCTTTTTGCAAGGGAAAATCTATCTGCAGTTTTTCGGACACTTAGAAGTACACGAAAAACGACAGATTATTTTTTACCTTGCAAAAGGACCAATAAACGGACCGAAACGTCAGGGAATGCAAATGTGAACCTGTTTCTGAAATTTTAAGATTGAAAAAACCAGGAGACAAGAACAAATATTTTGGTCGAACTATAATCAATTAACTAATTATGTACAAATATTGAGTGAAACAAAGAGTATCCATGAAAAGCATGATAAAACCTATGCTGCACTTTACTTTCCATTATATGTCCATTCGACTAAAAGTCTCTTTGACTGAACGTCTTTCCGGCGAAATGTTATAAAACCAAAGTGTCATTGGACTAAATGGATATGATATGTCCCAAAGCCGACTACGATGAAGCATTGGCAACAAAACATTGGAGTAATTCTCGTTGAGACCGGTCACTATTTGCACTCGAAAGCAGGCTCGCAAGCTTCCTTTCAAGATGCTCGTAACTCTCCTTTAACAAGGCTTAAATAGGAGCCTCCTTTCAAGAGGCTCGGAAGCTTCCTTTCAATAGGCTCGGAAGCCTCCTTTCAAGAGGCTCGAAAGCCTCCTTTCAAGAGGCTCGGAAGCCTTCTTTCAAGAGGCTCGGAAGCCTTCTTTCAAGAGGCTCGGAAGCTTCCTTTCAAGAGACTCGGAAGCCTCCTTTCAAGAGGCTCGGAAGCCTCCTTTCAAGAGGCTCGGAAGCCTCCTTTCAAGAGGCTCGGAAGCCTCCTTTCAAGAGGCTCAGGAAGCCTCCTTTCTAGAGGCTCAGGAAGCCTCCTTTCAAGAGGCTCAGGAAGCCTCCTTTCAAGAGGCTCAGGAAGCCTCCTATCAAAATGCCCGGAAGCATCCTTTCAAGAGGCTCAGAAGCCTCCTATCAAGAGGCTCAGCAGCCTCCTTTCAAGAGGCTCAGGAAGCCTCCTTTCAAGAAGCTCAGGAAGCCTCCTTTCAATAGGCTCAGAAGCCTCCTTTCAAGAGACTCAGAAGCCTCCTTTCAAGAGGCTCAGAAGCCTCCTTTCAAGAGGCTCAGAAGCCTCCTTTCAAGAGGCTCAGGCCTCCTTTCAAGAGGCTCAGAAGCCTCCTTTCAAGAGGCTCAGAGCCTCCTTTCAAGAGGCTCAAGCCTCTTTCAAGAGGCTCAGAAGCCTCCTTTCAAGAGGCTCAGAAGCCTCCTTTCAAGAGCTCAGAAGCCTCCTTTCAAGAGCTCAGAGCCTCCTTTCAAGAGGCTCAGAAGCCTCCTTTCAAGAGGCTCAGAAGCCTCCTTTCAAGAGGCTCAAGCCTCCTTTCAAGAGGCTCAGAAGTCTCCTTTCAAGAGGCTCAAGCCTCCTTTCAAGAGGCTCGGACGACTCCTTTCAGGGGGCTCAGAGACTCCTTCTAAGAGGCTCAGAGCCTCCTTTCAAGAGGCTCGGAGGCCTCCTTTCGAGAGGTTCTGAAGCCTCCTTTCAAGGGGCTCGGAAGCCTCCTTCAAAGAGGCTCGGAAGCCTCCTTTCAATAGGCTCGGAAGCCTCCTTTCAAGAAGCTTGGAAGCCTCCTTTCAAGAGGCTCGGAAGCCTCCTTTCAAGAGGCTCGGAAGCCTCCTTTCAAGAGGCTCGGAAGCCTCCTTTCAAGAGGTTCGGAAGCCTCCTTTCAAGAGGCTCGGAAGCCTACTACCAAGAGGTTCGGAAGCCTCCTTTCAAGAGGCTCGGAAGACTCCTTTCGGGGGGCTCGGAAGACTCCTTTCGAGAGGCTCGGAAGCCTCCTTTCAAGAGGCTCGGGTGCCTCATTTCAAAAGTTTCGGAAGCCTCCTTTCAAGAGGTTCGGAAGCTTCCTTTCAAGAGGTTCGGAAGCCTTCTTTCAAGAGGCTCGGAAGACTCCTTTCAAGAGGCTCGGAAGCCTTTTTTCAAGAGACTCGGAAGCCTCCTTTCAAGAGACTCGGAAGCCTCCTTTCAAAAGGCTTGGAAGCCTCCTTTCAAGAGACTCGGAAGCCTCCTTTCAAGAGACTCGGAAGCCTCCTTTCATGAGGCTCGTAAGTCTCCTTTCAAAAGGCTCGGAAGCCTCCTTTCAAGAGGCTCGTAAGCCTCCTTTCAAGAGGCTCGTAAGCCTCCTTTCAAGAGGCTCGTAAGCCTCCTTTCAAGAGGCTCGGAAGCCTCCTTTCAAGAGGCTCGGAAGCCTCCTTTCAAGAGGCTCGGAAGCCTCCTTTCAAGAGCCTCGGAAGCCTCCTTTCAAGAGGCTTGGAAGCCTCCCTTCAAGAGGCTCGGAAGCCTTCTTCCAAGAGGCTCAGAAGCCTCCTTCCAAAAGGCTCGGAAGCCTCCTTCCAAGAGGCTCGGAAGCCTCTTTCTAAGAGGCTCGGAAGCCTCCTTTCAAGAGGCTCAGGAAGCCTCCTCCAAGAGGCTCGGAAGCCTCCTTCCAAGAGGCTCAGGCCTCCTTCCAAGAGGCTCAGAAGACTCCTTCCAAGAGGCTCGGTAGACTCCTTCCAAGAGGCTCGGAAGCCTCCTTCCAAGAGGCTCAGAAGCCTCCTTCCAAGAGGCTCAGAAGCCTCCTTCCAAGAGGCTCAGGAAGCCTCCTTCCAAGAGGCTCAGAAGCCTCCTTCCAAGAGGCTCAGAAGCCTCCTTCCAAGAGGCTCGGAAGCCTCCTTCCAAGAGGCTCAGAAGCCTCCTTCCAAGAGGCTCAGAAGCCTCCTTCCAAGAGGCTCAGAAGCCTCCTTCCAAGAGGCTCAAGCCTCCTCCAAGAGGCTCAGGAAGCCTCCTTCCAAGAGGCTCAGGCCTCCTTCCAAGAGGCTCGAAGCCTCCTTCCAAGAGGCTCAGAAGCCTCCTTCCAAGAGGCTCAAGCCTCCTTCCAAGAGGCTCGGAAGCCTCCTTCCAAGAGGCTCGGAAGCCTCCTTCCAAGAGGCCTGGAAGCCTCCTTCCAAGAGACTCAGAAGCCTCCTTCCAAGAGGCTCAGAAGCCTCCTTCCAAGAGGCTCAGGCCTCCTTTCAAGAGGCTCAGAAGCCTCCTTCCAAGAGCTCAGGAAGCCTCCTTCCAAGAGGCTCGGAAGCCTCCTTCCAAGAGGCTCGGAAGCCTCCTTCCAAGAGGCTCGGAAGCCTCCTTCCAAGAGGCTCGGAAGCCTCCTTCCAAGAGGCTCGGAAGACTCCTTTCAAGAGGCTCGGAAGCCTCCTACCAAGAGTGCTCGGGTGCCTCATTTCAAGAGGTTTGAAAGCCTCCTTTCAAGATGCTCGGAAGACTCCTTTCGAGGGGCTCGGAAGCCTCCTTTCAAGAGGCTCGGAAGGGCAGCTAAATAAAATTTCCATTTAAAATTAGAAATTTTCCATAAACAATTAGGAAATTGCCAATAAAAAAATCAGGGTATGAGCAATAAATAATTATAAAATTTCCACAAATAAAACAAAATTTCCATAAACTATTAAGAATTTTCCACAAAACAAAAATAAATAAGCACTTTTAAAAGCAAAAATAGCAATTATAAAAGAAGAATTTTCCATAAAGAAATGAAAATGTTTCACGAAAAAAATACAAAATTTCCATAAATAAATCAATATTAGCAATAAACAATTACAAAATTTTCCACAAAATAAATATATTTTTTTCCATAAAAAAATAAAATTTTCCACAAAATAATCAATACGGATCAATAAAAAAAATTAGAAAATTTCCATAAAAAAATACAAGAAAGCAATAAAGCTGATGAAATTTTACATGAATTTTAAACGCTTTTAAAGAAGGGTCATCTATGGAAAAAAGCACAGTTTGATTGCTTTTTATATTTCTTTATGGAAATTTTCTTATTTTTTATTGCTTTTATTGATCATTTCGTGGAAAATTTTTATTTTGTTATGGAAAAAATATATTTATTTTGTGGAAAATTTTGTTTTTTTATTGCTAATATTGATTTATTTACGGGATTTTTTTATTTTTTTCCGTGGAAAATTTAATTTTTTTATGGAAAATTCTTCTTTATAATTGCAATTTTTGCTTTTAAAAGTGCTTATTTATTTTTGTTTTGTGGAAAATTTTTAATTGTTTATGGAAATTTTGTTTTATTTGTGGAAATTTTATATTTATTTATTGCTCATACCCTGATTTCTTTATTGGCAATTTTCAATTTTCTTATGGGAATTTTCTAATTGTTTAGGGGGAGTATTTATTTTAGTCGCTCGGAAGCCTCCTACCAAGAGGCTCGGAAGCCTCCTTTCAAGAGGCTCGGGTGCCTCATTTCAAGAGCATTCTTTCAAGAGGCTCGGAAGACTCCTTTCGGGGGGGCTCGTAAGACTCCGTTCGGGAGGCTCGGAAGCCTCCTTTCAAGAGGCTCGGAAGACTCCTTTCGGGAGCTCGGAAGCCTGCTTTCGGGAGGCTCGGAAGCCTCCTTTCGGGAGGCTCGGAAGCCTCCTTTCAAGAGGTTCGGAAGCCTCCTTTCAAGAGGCTCGGAAGCCTCCTTTCAAGAGGCTCGGAAGCCTCCTTTCAAAAGGCTCGGAAGCCTCCTACCAAGAGTGCTCGGGTGCCTCATTTCAAGAGGTTCGGAAGCTTTCTTTCAAGAGGTTCGTAAGCCTCCTTTCAAGATGCTCAGAAGACTCCTTTCGAGGGGCTCGGAAGCCTCCTTTCAAGAGGCTCGGAAGCCTCCTTTCAAGAGGCTCGGAAGCCTCCTTTCAAGAGGCTCGGGTGCCTCATTTCAAGAGGTTCGGAAGCCTCCTTTCAAGAGGCTCGGAAGACTCCTTTCGGGGGGCTCGGAAGACTCCTTTCGGGAGGCTCGGAAGCCTCCTTTCAAGAGGCTCGGAAGCCTCCTTTCAAGAGGCTCGGAAGCCTCCTTTCAAGAGGTTCGGAAGCCTCCTTTCAAGAGGTTCGGAAGCCTCCTTTCAAGAGGTTCGGAAGCCTCCTTTCAAGAGGCTCGGAAGCCTCCTTTCAAGAGGCTCGGAAGCCTCCTTTCAAGAGGTTCGGAAGCCTCCTTTCAAGAGGCTCGGAAGCCTCCTTCCAAGAGGCTCGGAAGCCTCCTTTCAAGAGGCTCGGAAGCCTCCTTTTAAAAGGCTCGGAAGCCTCCTACCAAGAGTGCTCGGGTGCCTCATTTCAAGAGGTTCGGAAGCCTTCTTTCAAGAGGTTCGGAAGCCTTCTTTCAAGATGCTCAGAAGACTCCTTTCGAGGGGCTCGGAAGCCTCCTTTCAAGAGGCTCGGAAGCCTCCTACCAAGAGGCTCGGAAGCCTCCTTTCAAGAGGCTCGGGTGCCTCATTTCAAGAGGTTCGGAAGCATTCTTTCAAGAGGCTCGTAAAGACTCCTTTCGGGGGGTTCGCAAGACTCCTTTCGGGAGGCTCGGAAGCCTCCTTTCGAGAGGCTCGGAAGACTCCTTTCGGGAGGCTCGGAAGCCTCCTTTCAAGAGGTTCGGAAGCCTCCTTCCAAGAGGCTCGGAAGCCTCCTTCCAAGAGGCTCGGAAGCCTCCTTCCAAGAGGCTCGGAAGCCTCCTTCCAAGAGGCTCGGAAGCCTCCTTTCAAGAGGCTCGGAATCTCCCTTTCAAAAGGCTCGGAAGCCTCTTTTCAAGAGGTTCAGAAGCCTCCTTTCAAGAGGCTCGGAAGCCTCCTTTCAAGAGGCTCGGAAGCCTCCTTTCAAGAGGCTCGGAAGCCTCCTTTCAAAAGGCTCGGAAGCCTCCTACCAAGAGTGCTCGGGTGCCTCATTTCAAGAGGTTCGGAAGCCTCCTTTCAAGAGGCTCGGAAGCCTCCTTTCAAGAGGTTCGGAAGCCTCCTTTCAAGAGGCTCGGAAGACTCCTTTCGAGGGGCTCGGGTGCTTCATTTCAAGAGGTTCGGAAGGTTCGGAGGTTCGGAGGTTCGGAAGCCTCCTTTCAAGAGGTTCGGAAGCCTCCTTTCAAGAGGCTCGGGTGCTTCATTTCAAGAGGTTCGGAAGGTTCGGAGGTTCGGAGGTTCGGAAGCCTCCTTTCAAGAGGCTCGGAAGCCTCCTTTCGAGAGGCTTTTCAAGAGGCTCGAAAGACTCCTTTCGGGGTGCTCGGAAGACTCCTTTCGGGGGGCTCGGAAGACTCCTTTCGGGAGGCTCGGAAGCCTCCTTTCAAGAGGCTCGGAAGCCTCCTTTCAAGAGGCTCGGAAGCCTCCTTTCAAGAGGCTCGGAAGCCTCCTTTCAAGAGGTTCAGGAAGCCTCCTCTCAAGAGGCTCAGGAAGCCTCCTCTCAAGAGGCTCAGAAGCCTCCTTTCAAGAGGCTCAGAAGCCTCCTTTCAAGAGGCTCAGAAGCCTCCTTTCAAGAGGCTCAGGAAAGCCTCCTTTCAAGAGGCTCAGAAGCCTCCTTTCAAGAGGCCTGGAAGCTTCCTTTCAAGAGGATCGGAAGCCTCCTTTCAAGAGGCTCAGAAGACTCCTTTCAAGAGGCCTGGAAGCCTGCTCAGGAAGAGCTCGGAAGCCTGCTTTCAAGAGGTTCCTTCCAAGTTGCTCAGAATCCTCCTTTCAAGAGGCTCAGGAAGCCTCCTTCCAAAAGGCTCAGAAGTTTCCTTTCAAGAGGCTCAGAAGCCTCCTTCAAAAAGGCTCGGAAGTTTCCTTTCAAGAGGCTCGGAAGCCTCCTTTCAAGTTTCTGGCAAGCCTTATTTCAAGAGGCTCGGTAGCCTCGGAGGCTCGGAGGCCTCCTTCCAAGAGGCTCGGAAGCCTCCTTTCAAGAGGCTCGGAAGCCTCCTTTCAAGAGGCTCAGGAAGCCTCCTTTCAAGAGGCTCAGAAGCCTCCTTTCAAGAGGCTCAGGAAGCCTCCTTCCAAGAGCTCGGAAGCCTCCTTCCAAGAGGCTCAGAAGCCTCCTTCCAAGAGGCTCGGAAGCCTCCTTTCAAGAGACTTCTTTCAAGTTGCTGGCAAGCCTTATTTAAAGAGGCTCGGTAGCCTCATTTCAAAAGGCTCGGAAGCCTCCTTTCAAGATGCTCGGAAGCCTCCATTCAAGAGGCTCGAAAGCCTCCTTTCAAAAGGCTCGGAGGTCTTCTTTCAAGAGGTTCGGAAGCCTCCTTTCAAGAGGCTCGGAAGCCTCCTTCCAAAAGGCTCGGAAGCCTCCTTCCTTCATTCCAAAAGGCTCGGAAGTTTCCTTTCAAGAGGCTCGGAAGCCTCTTTCCAAAAGGCTCGGAAGTTTCCTTTTAAGAGGCTCGGAAGCCTCCTTTCAAGTTTCTGGCAAGCCTTATTTCAAGAGGCTCGGTAGCCTCGGAGGCTCGGAGGCCTCCTTCCAAGTGGATCGGAAGCCTACTTTCAAGAGGCTCGGAAGCCTACTTTCAAGAGGCTCGGAAGCCTACTTTCAAGAGGCTCAGAAGCCTCCTTTCAAGAGGCTCAGAAGCCTCTTTCAAGAAGCTCAGAAGCCTTTCTTCAAGAGGCTCCAGAAGCCTCCTTTCAAGAGGCTCAGAAGCCTCCTTTCAAGAGGCTCGGAAGCCTCCTTTCAAGAGGCTCGGAAGCCTCCTTTCAAGAGGCTCGGAAGCCTCCTTTCAAGAGGCTCGGAAGCCTCCTTTCAAGAGGCTCGGAAGCCTCCTTTCAAGAGGCTCGGAAGCCTCCTTTCAAGAGGCTCGGTAGCCTCCTTTCAAGAAGCTCGAAAGCCTCCTTTCAAGAGGCTCGGAAGCCTCATTTCAAGAAGCTCGGAAGGCTCCTTTCAAGAGGCTCGGAAGCCTTTTTTCAAGAGGCTCGGAAGCCTTTTTTCAAGAGGCTCGGAAGCCTCCTCCCAAAAGGCTAGAAAGCCTCATTTTAAGATGCTCAAAAGCCTCCTTTCAAGATGCTCGGAAGTTTTTTTCAAGAGGCTCGGTGGCCTTCTTTCAAGAGAACTTGACGCGAAAATCGTTGCGAAAAGAAAAACTGCAATTGAATTTTCGGCAGCAGTTGCCGCTGAGACCGCTACCGGACGCCATCGTGCGCTCTCCGTGGAATCTCGAATAAACGAAATCTTGTCGATTCCCTACGATTCCCCATTCAGTTTCTGCAATAAAGCAGTGATAATATACGAAGTTGTAATAACACGTCACTGGTAAATGTAACTTTCTACAATTTTGAAACGGAGTTAGAAATTAAAGATCAGGCCAGATTTTAAAAAGCATGGCAACGATGCAAAAATGTCGCACATTTCTATGTTGAAGCTCATCTAGAACACTAAATTGTGAGTCGGCTATAAACCACTTTATTGCTTTAGGCAATACACTTGCGGAAACAACCTAGAAGATCAAGATCATTGAAACTAATCTAAATGACTTAAATATGTTAGGTTATAAGAACTTCAATTTATATGAAGTGGTAAATAGAAATAAACGATATTGAAATAAAACGGTAATGAATAAACCCGGACCCGCATAGCTCACAGCAAACAAATAGGCAGAACAAAAATGTCTCATAAAATTACCGTAAAAAGTATGAATTATTCAACCACCAATTGATCGAATAAGATAGATGTTTATGTCGCCCATAAAATTACTTCCAGCATGGCCCCCCAATAGCACGCACGCCAATGCTAAATGGAGTAGAAAACAACGCCCTAATTCATTTTTGGGTGTTGTGTTAACAAACAACCGTCATCGTCATCCCCGACGTTGGGCACGGGACGCTACGAAATAGAGGACAGAAGTAATAATTCCTCTTGTTATACACGTAAAATTAATTACATGCGGATAAGGAATTTCGCCGGGTCTCTAAACAGCACTCTACCTACTTAGCATAGTGAAGTCTCGTTTTAATGGTCGGATTGTTGCCATTTTTCTGCGAATTATTGAAGAGAATTTTCGTTGGGTTTCCTTCAACACCGGTGCGAACGTCTATCCTTGTTGGGCCGTTTGGGGTGCCTTTCCGGTAATCGAAAAACAAGAAGGACTGCCACGTAAACAAGCGCAGAGCGATGGTGGTTGCAGGTTCCTAAATGTATTTTTCGGGCTACCAACCAACGAAAAATTTACTGCCATCGTCGAGTTGTTCTGGAATGTTTCCAGCAGAGGTAACAATCGATTTCGAAAACTTTACAGAGCCTCGTCGCACCAGAAATTCCTAGAAACCAAATAGCTTGAAGTTTCCAGCCATCGCATCGATTCCAAGACTCCACCGCGTGGAGATGACTTTTGTTTCGTACTCGCACCAACAAGCCGTAAATGCGAACGGCAAACATAAACAAATCCACCACGCCGTATGGAATCCATCACGTGCAGCAGCAGCAGCTTCAAACAAACTTTCAACTTGAGCACTCGCTTCTTTTCTACGAAGTTGAAGAAATCATCAACAGCAACCCACCCACCGTCGTCATTCGGCTACATTTCGACACACCACCATCCATCCGATTCAGCGATCACACAGCTCAGCTGCTGCGGGGTGAGCTGAACAGCAAATAGGAAACTCAAACAGCCCATCGACTCGGAATGATCATAATTTACGGCCATCAATCTTGGCACCACAGCGCAACGCACGCCGCACAGCACCACACACCCCGCTGCTGGCTGCTCCGTTAAGAAGTGGACCTCAATGTGCGTGCACCATTACTGTTTATTACTCATAATGAGCGTGGAAGAATCTAAATCGAGTGAAATTCGACTGTCGCAAATGGCTTTTTTGACATTTTACTTTAATAAATTGGGTGAAAGTGTTTCATGTGTGGGGAATGCCGGATCATTTAATAGAAGCACTCTCGTTTTTACGATGGAGCGAAATTTGATTAGTTTCTCTACGAGGCTTGGTCGAAAAGTACTTGGAATTGTCCACGTTTTGCATAATCGGGAAAACAAGACAACAATTAAGCTTTCATAGTTACGAGATTTATAATTGGTGCTACAATTACTTCATTATGATCCGATTGTCTTTTTTCCAACAGAACACATTCCGTCACAACTAGTAAAATTGTTTTAAGTATAATTGGCCTATTCCAAGGTTTTGGTTGAATTGCTGTAGCATTAGTTTTGATCTCATTCAAGTGTACCTCCGGTCTGTTTAATGTCCCACTTGTTCAAAGGCCTAAGCTTGCGTGCCTCCAGCGGCAAATGGGTTTATATTATGATCCTTAAAGATTTTTTATAGTATTTTGAATGAACCCATAATTTAACTACACCTCATCCTGTACAATCCTCTCAACTAGCAGAGCGTATGATCGCCAAGTCCTAAATCAAAACATGGTCCCTGGCTGCTGTCCCAGCAGCTAATGTTGGTAATATCACATTCAACTTAATTTCACCAATCTCCAAGTGAAGGATAACTCATTCGAACTTCTCCCGCTATTTCATCTAAACCGAGAGTGAGTTTAGATTGCTTTTCGCAGAAGACCCTCTGCATCGCGTCCGCCTGATAGTCACCATTCGACAGCCATCTCACTCCCATGCCACTATAGGATTTCGGGCGGTCATTAATCGAAAATGTCATGTCTTCCGAATTATTTTAAAATATTTTCTCTCCATTGTCAATACTCTAATTAAGAGAAATTCTGAATTTGAAGTCTCTAGGTGCACTAGTTCCAAAGATATAAGGTGGCAAAGTCAGAAATGGGTAAAAAAGTTAGCAAATTTTCTGAAAAATATTTTATTTTCAACTATTTATTGAAATATTTTTAAATGTTTTTCTTCAATGTTAATACATCATTACAAAGGTTATTGTATAAGCTTTTAAATGGTGTGCAAAAACTAATGGTTACACTGTGAAAAAAAATTGAAAAAATGCGGAAGCAATATTTTTCCAAAAACGACGCTATTTTCAACTTTGATAGTGAAGAACTTTTTTCCTCAGGAATCCCAGGTTCTTTATGATACACATCAAGGACAAAGCTTCGACTAAAATGTCCTGAAAGAATTTCTTGCCAGTATTTGCAATTAACAGAGTTAAGTCACTCTGATTTTTTTTTCATTTGTTTTTTACCGTGTTTTGCCTCTCTCGTACTCCAAGGTTAATGCTCATTCCAAAAACGAATGTTTGATAGAAGGCCCGGAGACCCCTAGTGGTATATATCAACTAACTCAGCGCGAAGAATTGAGGTGATGTCTGTATGTGTGTGCATGCGCGTCTGTATGTATGTGCGCAAAAGAACGCAATCGCCATTTAGACACTTATTTGTGTCCGATTTTCTCGCAACAAGTTTCATTCGACGGGAAATCTAGTCCCATCGTTTCCTATTGAAAATGGGTCAGACTGAACTATGCGCTCAAAGGGTATGGTCAAAATACATTTATTGGTAATAACTTCGACTTTATTTATAACCATTTGAGCTCATTTAATTAACTTTTCAAAGGAGTAAATGAATAAAACCCCAATGCAATGCAGCACAACGGTAACGGAAGGATTTAACAGTTCGCTCATATATTTCCTGTCAAATTTTACCGTTTCCGTCGCCATTCCGCTGAAATGCGTTTGGGGCTTGAGTGGTTTGAGTCATTCTCTAAACCTAATTTTCTGAGCTATTCATTAGCTACTGATGGAGAACTAAATATGAGATTTCATAATATGTAAATATTTATAAATCTCCTGGAATCAATAATTCCCGACATGTTTATTGCAAAAGTAAAGACGAACAATATCTTAGTTAGAACGGAGCGTATGAAATTCCTGCTAGTGTTCATGAATGTCTGGCTAATGGTAGGGAAATATTTATTCACTCATCTACACTTTGAGGTTCACTGGCTGAACAACCAGCGGAAAGTCAATATAAACAGTTGAAGAAATTTAGAACTCATAATGCAAGAAAATGATCAAGAGAGGCAAATGTTGACATTTTCCTTCGTGCCTTACATGAATCAGATCCATTTTAAGCTCGATTTGGATAACGAGGAGACGTTGGAAAAAAATTTTTCACTTAGTTATTCTTATGCCATGCGTAATTTTGTAATATTTGAAGATTTTCAAAAGTTCTTTATCTTCTAATACTTTAGATGAATTTATCTCATCTTCCATCGTTGCGTTGATGGAATTGAAGAAAATATCATTGAAGACTTAAACCTTGACACAGAAAAAGAATGATGCTGTATATAACTTGTAGAAATCATGAAAACAAATCAAAAGTAATTCAAATAGTGTTGTTATTTAAATTAAAAGAATTTTGCTTTTCGGAAGAATGGAGCATTCTTACATTCCACAATGAATGTCCACATTTTTGAGAATATATTAATCTCATTTTTGAATAACTTGTACACGTAAAAATGTCATGGGATTGCGATTTCTAATTTGCTAATACCCTTTTTCAAAAGTTATTTTCAATTCTGATTATTTGATTAACATTTAATGCTTTATGATCCTTCAGATCCTAGTACTTTGTCACACAAATTGTTCTAAATACAAATTGTGAGGCATGAGAGTGAGAACAAAAAATATCACGGAATGTCATGAAATTAATGTCATTTAACATGATCGCCGCCATAATGTCCATAAATTGCTGAACTTAGTTTTGTACAGCCCCTTCCTTCTCCTTAAGAAAACGCACGAAATTTCAACTTCCCAAATAGGTTTGCTTTGTCACGTTAATCGAACCTATGAAAAAATAATTACGTAATTCATAGACGATCCCCAAAGGGGGGTTGAAATTGTATATTCATGCTATTTCGACCATACACAGCTAAAACTAAGTGGAAAATCACTTTAAAAGTCCAATTTTATTTTTGACCGCTCGCTTGTATGGGGATCCCCCATAGTCATGAGGCCATACAAAAACGCACTCGAGCTTTGCCGAAGCGCCGCGTGAAACTACAGAAAACCCATAAACGCAATAAAAGCTACACAAATAAACAAATATTTGGTGCGAGATTCCACCAACAATCGCGCTGTGCTATCGGTTGGGATGACTGGGACTGGGACCAAACTGATGCTTATGGCTCCGTTGTTGATCCGAACCGAACCGAAAAGCAAAGTCTAATATAGTTCGGTCGTTTACCCCCTTCTCCGGGCCGGAGCTGCACCTGCCTCCCACGTTTCGAGCGAATCGAACGCGGCCTGGCGTCTGTTCGGCAAAAGATTTTGATAGACATCTGCTCCACTGACGGACGGACACGGTGTGAATTTCGGGAACGGCGGCATGGGGATGTACGACGGGTCGAAGATGATGGAGCCCCGAACGGGATGGCAAATAAACGCGGACTAATGTGACCATTATTTGGACCCTTTGGACGGCGACGATGACGCCTTCAATAAGTGCTTACGACGTTGACGGGCACATCAAGGGTGATGAAATTAGACTGAAGATGGGATTTTAAACCGATTCGAATAGGATATTTGAGTCGATGCGACGGAAGACACCGAGAGCAGGCTCAACCGATCTTAGTTTGATCTTTATGACTAATCTAAACGGATATATTTTTTCAAGTTCACATATCACCTTGAAGGAAAATCTATCTTCTATATAATAAAAATGAGTTGAATTTTCATTCCTGACGATTTAACTCGCGAACGGGTTGACCGATTTGCAAGATTTTTCCCTAATCGATTCGATTTGGGATCCGCAAGGTTTGTATCTACAAAAAGTTGGCGAATTTAACGGGGAAATGTAAAAAAAAAATATTAGAAACAATTTTGGGTCAGCTGTTGAGGAAAACAAAACAAACGCAAGGAAATTGATCTAGAGTGCGATGCTGCAAATAGTTTATTGTGACATTTGCAACACCCGGGCAAAGCTGGGTTTCTTCCGCTAGTTTTTGAATAAAAAACCCTGATTCATCCACCTAGCCTTTCTCGTGCATTATATATTCTAAAAAGACTTGAGGGAGATTTTCTCAGCGTGTTTTTTTGTATAGAAATCGTATTTTGGCCCTTACTTTGATCCTATAGTCCGATCTGGCTAATTTTTAATAGGAAACATTGGGACATGATTCCCTGTCGAATGCAACTTGTTGCATACAAATCGGATCAAGATAAGTGCCTAAAAGATGAGTGAGATTTATTTTGCGCACATACATACACACACGCACACACACATACAGACAGACATCATCTCAACTCGTCGAGCTGAGTCGATTGGTCTTTTATTACAAAATCGTTTTGAAAGTGAAAATAAATAACTTTAAAATTTTTAAAAATTAGTGAAGTGAGCCGTCGTCCTCTGGGAATGTGATATCTGGGAGAGTTACCAAACGCCTTTGGTTCTACCTTAACTCTACTTTTATTATCTATTTTTTGCCTTTCTCGTATACAACGTATATACGTAAAGGCTATAGGATCACTCCAAAACCGAACTTTTGATAGAAGGTTCGGGGACCCATAGTGTTATATACCAATCGACTCAGCTCGACGAATTGAGGTAATTTCTGTATGTGTGTGTGTGTGTGTGTGTGTGTGTGTGTGTGTGTGTGTGTGTGTGTGTGTGTGTGTGTGTGTGTGTGTGTGTGTGTGTGTGTGTGTGTGTGTGTGTGTGTGTGTGTGTGTGTGTGTGTGTGTGTGTGTGTGTGTGTGTGTGTGTGTGTGTGTGTGTGTGTGTGTGTGTGTGTGTGTGTGTGTGTGTGTGTGTGTGTGTGTGTGTGTGTGTGTGTGTGTGTGTGTGTGTGTGTGTGTGTGTGTGTGTGTGTGTGTGTGTGTGTGTGTGTGTGTGTGTGTGTGTGTGTGTGTGTGTGTGTGTGTGTGTGTGTGTGTGTGTGTGTGTGTGTGTGTGTGTGTGTGTGTGTGTGTGTGTGTGTGTGTGTGTGTGTGTGTGTGTGTGTGTGTGTGTGTGTGTGTGTGTGTGTGTGTGTGTGTGTGTGTGTGTGTGTGTGTGTGTGTGTGTGTGTGTGTGTGTGTGTGTGTGTGTGTGTGTGTGTGTGTGTGTGTGTGTGTGTGTGTGTGTGTGTGTGTGTGTGTGTGTGTGTGTGTGTGTGTGTGTGTGTGTGTGTGTGTGTGTGTGTGTGTGTGTGTGTGTGTGTGTGTGTGTGTGTGTGTGTGTGTGTGTGTGTGTGTGTGTGTGTGTGTGTGTGTGTGTGTGTGTGTGTGTGTGTGTGTGTGTGTGTGTGTGTGTGTGTGTGTGTGTGTGTGTGTGTGTGTGTGTGTGTGTGTGTGTGTGTGTGTGTGTGTGTGTGTGTGTGTGTGTGTGTGTGTGTGTGTGTGTGTGTGTGTGTGTGTGTGTGTGTGTGTGTGTGTGTGTGTGTGTGTGTTTTTTTACAAGGGTTAAAGGCCATCAAAATCTGCGCGACAGACACCTCGAGCATCCACACTATGCTCGAAGGCGAACAGGGATGGGCTCCTCCGACCTGCTAAAATGTGCCTCGGATAAACCGGGTCCCTTATCCTCCTTGCCTCGATCCCCCTGGGACCACGGGATGCTGCGACTACTTCGGGAGGGGTGTGCTCATGCACTTTTTCTAAAATTCCGGCCCCTAGCTTAGGCTAGTTCGTCGTCTGGCTTGCTGAGATCCACTGCTACGTTGTCTCGATCCCTCAGGGGCCAAGCCACAACATCCTAACTCCAATCCTCCTGACTCCCCCGGCTTCGAGGGTGGTCCACCAGTTCCGGTGAAGGAAACTTCCGCACTGATGGTGCCCCGACTACCGGCGGCTATCGCAGGGGACGCTTTCGCGCATTGCGCCGACTTCGTCTTCGGGTTGCAGAGGTGGTCCGGCAGTTCCGGTGGTGGATAACGTCCGCACTGGCGGTGCCCTACATACCCGAAGCACTTCCTTCTTCTTTCTTCTTTCTTCAGCAGGTTGACTGATCGAGTGCCGAAGTCGGTCCGACGATTCCGGTTGGCAGAAAACTTCCGGTTCACCGGCGCCCCGACGACCCGAGGCCAACACTGCTCACTATGCTGGATTTTCCTCCGAGCCGACGCTTGTTTGCTGGTCCCTTCTCCATCTACGCTGCAGCTCTGACAATATTTGCCTCACGACTCTGCTTACCACATTCCACGTATCTTCATCGTGACACATTCGCTCTGCGATGTTGTCCACGCTTAGGGCAGGCATTCCTCTACGTGCTTCCGCAAACCTCGGACAATCGAATAACACGTGCTCTGGAGTCTCCTCTACGTTGATGCACGCCGGGCAGAATGGCGATGACGCATGGCCACATCGGTGCAGATATTGGCGGAAACAACCGTGTCCGGATAGGAACTGAGTGAGGTGAAAGTTCACCTCTCCATGCTCCCTGTTCACCCACGTCAACACATTGGGGATGAGCCGGTGGGTCCACCTTCCATTGTCTGCATTGTCCCACTCCTGCTGCCACTTCATCATTGAGTCCAGTCTCATCGTCTCCCTCACATTTCTGGTACCTCTCCGTTGGTAGCACTCGATATCCTCTGCTAAGGTTATGCAGATTGGAATCTATCCTGCGATAACGCAAACTGCCTCTGACGAAATTGTTCGGTACGCACTCGCCACTCGAATGGCCATTAGACGAAACACGCTATTCAACTTCCTGCGATTACGTTTCGTCTTGAGCGCAGCTCCCCAGGCTGGAACGCCGTACCTAAGTATTGAGGATGATACGGTCGCCAGAAGACGCCTACAGCTGCCTCTCGGTCCGCCAACGTTCGGCATGATCCTAGCAAGCGCACTGACCATCTTTGCCGCCTTCTCGCAGGAATAGTCGACATGGGTGTTGAAATTCAAACGGTCGTCGATCATCACTCCTAGATGTCTCAAAGCCCGCACGGACGGTATGTCGTGCTCTCCGACGATAATCTGCATTCGCTGTATGATTCGGCAGTTGCTGACCAGCATCACTTCCGTTTTGTGGTGAGCAAGCTGCAGCTTGACCCCTTTCATCCAGTCTTCAACTGCGTCGGTCGTCTCTGCCACCAGCATTTCTACCTCTTCCAGCGACTCTCCGGTTATCGTTAGGACGACATCATCCGCGACTCCGAAGATCTTCACACCTTTGGGTAACTTCAGTTTTAGCACTCCGTTGTACATAACGTTCCACAGCATTGAGCCGATTATGGAGCCTTGCGGAACACCTGCCATAACACTAATCGTCTTCTGCCCCGAATTCATATCGTAGACCAGAATCCGGTTTTGGAAGTAGTTCTTAAGCATTCTACACAAATAGCCAGGGACCCGCATTCCATGCAGCGCTACGGCGATGGCCTCCTAGCTAGCACTGTTAAAGGCGTTTTTGACGTCAATCGTTACTAAGGCGCATAACCGATTGCCACACCTCTTTTCCTTGGATGCTTCCTCTGCCACTTCAACGACCGCCTTAATTGCATCCACCGTCGATCTGCCGTTTCGGAATTCGAACTGCTTCTCCGATAGGCCGATCCGACGCTCCGTGAACTGCGTCAACCGATTAAGAATAATCCTTTCCAGAAGCTTTCCTAGTGTATCCAGCAGGCATATGGGCCTATACGAAGCTGGATTCCCCAACGGTTTTCCTGGTTTCGGCAGTAACACCAGTTTCTGAATCTTCCACTTATTCGGAAAGTAACCATCTGCTAGGCATTTCTGCAGCACCATCCTGAACAAATCTGGAAACGCCAGTATCGCAGTTTTAAAGCCACGTTTGGAATTCCATCCGGACCCGGAGCTTTCTTCTTCTTCAGACCTTTCGCCACTGATGACAGCTCGTCGTTGGAGACTTGCATACCTGCAATGGTGACACGGTCTTCATCTTCGTACGGTGCAGGCGGCCACATCGTAGAATCATGTTGCGGGAAAAGACCGTCCACGATGATCTTCAGCTTGTCCGGACACATCTCCGCTGGCGTCGCTGGACCCTTGATTTTCGTTATTGCCACCCGATAAGCATTGCCCCAAGGATCAGCGTCAGCTTCTAGGCACAACTGCTTGAAGCAGTTGGACTTGCTGACTTTGATCTCCCGTTTGAAAGCCGCTCTAGCTTCCCGGAAAACTATCTTACGTTCTTCTCTTACCGTTTCAGACCTTGCCCTCTGAAAACGTCTCCTGGCCCTGAGACAGGCAGCACGAAGATTGGCAAGAGATTCGTTCCACCAGTAATTTGGGCGTCGGCTGTCTAATGGCTCCAGTTTTCTTGGCATCGACGCATCGCAAGCCCTCGCTAACGTTTCCGTCAGTTCATCTGCTTCCAGATTTATTGCGCCGCTGTCAACTCGAAGTGCTTCGATGAAAAGCTCCTTGTCAAAGTCCTTCGTTTTCCATCTTCGCCCGGTAGTCCTTATCCCTCTCCGCGTCGTCGGTAGCCGTGTTCCAACACTATACCGGATAGCTTGGTGATCACTATGAGTGTAGTCCTCACAAACTCTCCAGTTCATGTTTCTCACCAGCGACGGGCTGCAAAACGTCACGTCAATGATGGACTCCCTGCTGTCTCTGCGAAATGTACTAACGGTACCTTCGTTGCACAGTCTGACTTCCAGCTTTGCAAGCGCCTCCAGCAAACTGTAACCTCTGGCGTTGGTCAGCCTGCTCCCCAATCCACTGCCCAAGCATTGAAGTCGCCTCCGATGATTGCGGGTTTAAGGCCGATCAGCTTCTCCGTGAGTGCATCGAGCATCCTGTTATACTGCTCTAAAGTCCACCGTGGGGTGCGTAGCAACTACACACGAAGATCCCGTTGATTTTGGCGACAACAAAACCTTCGTTAGAGCTGTCTACCACCTCTTGGATAGGGAATCTGCCCATCACTTGGATAGCCGCAATCCCCGTAGCATCCGCCACCCAGTTGCCGTTGTCAGAAGGGATCCGGTACGGCTCAGCAATAATTGCCACGTCGCACATTGCTTCTGTTGTCGACTGCCACAACAGCTGCTGTGCGGTGTCGCAATGATTGAGATTCAACTGGATGATCTCCATTAATCTCGGCCCGCCATCGCCTTCTTGTATGCAGGGCATTGGAAGCCACCCGTCGTATGGTCGTTTCCGTCCTCCGGTTTGCAGAGCAGGCATCGCGGTTGCTTCGTACAGTCCCACGTGTCCTTCTTCGCCACATTTTCTACATAGACCGGATCTATCCGGACCTTTGCAGTTTCGCGCCTGGTGTCCAAACGCCATGCATTTGAAGCATCTCTCCATCTCTTTAGTGACCCGCGGAGTGAGTCTCAACGGGCACACCGACCATCCGACTTTCACCTTGCCCACCTCCACCATTTTGTTGGCAGCAACTGCTGGTAATCGTATCGCTGCTACTTGTGTACCACCGTACGCTTTCCTAAGCCGGATCGTCATCTGCACCTCACTCAGCATACATTGTGAGACAAGAGCCTCCCTCAGTTCGTCTTCCGACGTAATCTCGTCCAGGTCTCTGCACTCGACTACTGCTTCCTGTGTAAGAGCTCTTACGTTTGCTTCACTGCCCAAGGAATTGGCAACGAGCTCCCGGAAGGCCGAGCTTTTGATTGTTGGATCTTTCTTCAGCTCGAACAGCAACTCCCCTTCTGGGTACGCCTAGTCCTCACTACTTTCTCTCCCAAGTCCTTGAGATCCGGGTTTTCTCTTACTTTCCTTAGGATTGCTGCATACGTCGTCCTGTCGCTCGCTTCGATGATCAGGGCGTCGCCCTTGACCCTCTCCTGAGGAGATCGACGTTTTCTTTCTTCTTCTGTTCCATCTTCTTTTCCACAGTCACCTTCTTCTTCTTCCTCTTCTCTCGCAGACTTTCCACGGTTTGCCAATCACCGTTCTTGGCGCCATCCTTTAGTACGTTAGCACAATCGTGCACGTTCCGCTGCTTCTTCAGGACTTCCTGCTCCCCTGGCGAGTCCCTGCTTCGCTTCTCCGTGCGAGTATTTTGGATGCTCATTGGTGTCTGCTGTGTGTCTGCTGCATGCTCCGCTCCCTCTCTCAGCGTTTTTTCAGCTGCCTCAGCTCTTTTTGAGCGCGTTCTGTTCGTGCTCGGCAGCTTTAACGGCGGATTTGATGCTCGTCACTAGAACCTTTATCTTAGTGTGGACATTGTGTTTGTCCTTCACGAAGTCATAAAGCTCGTTGACTCGCTTCCGCACTTCCATCAGGTTGGACCTCCCAAGTTGTAGTTCCTCCTGAATAACACTACTTGCCGATTTTGGTGTGGACACCCTATTCTCGGATCCTAGCTCCTGTTGGCCTGCCTGGTTCTCAGAAGTCTTGGCCAAACTGCTGGTACTTACTACTGCTGCCTGCGCCATCACTGGAGATCGCTGCAGCTTCCCACTCTTTGCGAAAACAATCGCTCCGCCTGCTCCTTCGTTGATTTTTGTATTCGCTTCCATGTTAAAAGGGTCCCCCTCCGGGCCGTTATCTCTACCCGTTGTAGATAGTCGCCTTTGTGATCCCATGGGTGCCTTTGTAAACAGTGAGGTCCATGCAAGGGTTGACTCCGGTGCCTTATAGCACCGTGTTCAGAGCCGGATCGACGTAGATCAGGAATGTTACATCTGAACCTACTACCCACCAGTCTAGGTGACAGGTGTTGAGCGTTACCGGAGGCCTGCCAGGTTGTTTACCGGGACGGAGGCAGTCGAACCATTAGCCTGCCTGCCGTTTCAAAAGATGTCACTCTTTTTACTCAGGAAACAGAATAGCTCGACTGTCAGCCCATATACGCCTAATCCTATCCAAAAACCGAGAATCGTCCAATGTCGTTTGCCGTGACCAGTATACCATAATCAGGATCTTACTGGTATAAATCCTGATGTGCCAGTTGGCACTCCTCTTGGGCTTGTGTGCTTTGAGCGGCGCACGGTCGCTGTGATAGGGCCTGCTTGCAGACACATGCAGCTTTTATAGAGGTTCAACAGAGCCCACTGTCAAACCCCACTACGTCCTAGACAGGCCCCTAACTCGCAGTGGCCATGGGGAGGGGTCGTCAAGCCCTTGGACAAAGTCCCTGCTGCCCCCTGTGTGTGTGTGTGTGTGTGTGTGTGTGTGTGTGTGTGTGTGTGTGTGTGTGTGTGTGTGTGTGTGTGTGTGTGTGTGTGCAAAAATGTGAGACACACTTTTTGGTACTTAGCATTATTCGATTTGCTCGCAACAAGTTGCAGTCGACGTGGATTGCGGTCTAGTTGTTTCCTATTGAAAATTGGCCCAATCGGTCATTGCGTTCCAAAGTTATTGAAAAAACATTGTTTTTCTGGCAAGGGTCCCCCCTTGGGAAAAAAAAATTCAAAAACGAAAAAAAAAATTTTTTTTTCAAGGGTTGCAGCAATGCATTCAAATGACCGCAAATGCATATGAATTGATGGAAAAAGTAAAATCTATCCCCCTAAAGTGCTATTTCGACCTCTCTTATGTGTTTTTCTTATTTTTTTAATGCGCGAGGAAGGCACCACCAACGCTAGGTGGATTGATCTGGGTTTTTTTTTGTCTTTATTTAAGAGACTTGCAGCCCGAGGCTGGCTCGTCTCTATATTTTATTATCTACTTACATACTATATGTATACATGATCAGGTAACTATCGAGAGGTAAATATTCATAATTATTCACCTATCGATGAGCTGCCTGGTTTTCATTGTCCTGATCTACCTTGACGGGTAGATGCTTTGAGACAATGTAGTGGTAGATCACCACATTACTCATCCCCAAAGGGAAAAAAATGATTCGATGCGTGGACCTGGTTGCAACTTTTACCACATCTTCTATCTATCCGACTTCCGACTTCTTCGAACCTCAGTTCCGTTTCCTGTTCCGTTTATGCTCCTCTGATGTCCAACGCATCCCACCGCTGCCACCAATGAAGTGAGCCGTCGTCCTCTGGGAATGTGATATCTGGGAGAGTTACCAAACGCCTTTGGTTCTACCTTAACTCTAATTTTATTATCTACTTACATACTATATATATATACATGATCAGGTAACTATCGAGAGGTAAATATTCATAATTATTTACCTATCGATGAGCTGCCTGGTTTTCATTGTCCTGATCTACCTTGACGGGTAGATGCTTTGAGACAATGTAGTGGTAGATCACCACAATATATTTAAAAAATAAAAAATTTAAAAATTTTAAATTTTGTTTTCGTTTAAACAATTTTATTTAAAAAAAAATTAATCAATTACAAAAAATATAGGAAAATATGAAGACAAAAAATCCGTAGTTTCCTCCAAGATTCTCACGGAAATTCCTCTGGAAATTTTTAAAGAAATTCTCCCAGTAATTGTCACAAATGCTGCTTCATAATTTATCTTGGAAATTCCTACCAAAAGTCCCTAAAAATTTGGGTAGGTTAAAACCCCCAATCCAAATCTCCAAGCAAACATTTTTTTTCTTCGAATAACTCTTTCAGGAATTCCTCCGGAATTCCGGATTTTCTCCCGCTTTCTCTTCCACGAGCTCCTACAGAAATTCCTCCCGAAATTCTCCCATGAAATCCTTCATGAATTTCCACGGCAAATTACTTCAAGAATTCTTATAAAAATTTCCCCAAAAATTCATCCGGAAATTCGTTTTGGAATTCCCTCAGAAATTCCTTAACCGATTCAATACGGATGGGTCATATATGACCAAAGACGAAAATCAGCTGTCAAAAATCAGTTTTTTCCCAATTTCGTTTATTTGGTAGGCTCAGGCGTGTATAACACTTTACGGAGCCACGTTTCTTTGAGATATGTACAATCGACATAATCTTATTATTAAATTAGTAAGAGAGGGAAATAAGCCAACGTACTCGTGGTGACTCGAGGTTAGGTTCACAATGTTTAAGGATGGACGGGGATTAGGATTCGGGAATCAGTGAACCATAATAAACAAAGAATTTCAGCAACTCATCCGGTCATTTGGTAAAAAAAAAAAAAAAAAAATCAGTTTTAAGAGATAGAGCCTTGCTTTCTTCAGCAAAAATGTTCAAAATTAACTGCTCCATCCAGGAAAAATATTGCACAGGTCAGGTTACGGGCACTACGATGATCTAGAGCATCCAAACTATCCTTGAGTTGTAATTTTGATGTTCATATTAATCAACACCATACTTTACCATATTCTTGTTAAATAATTGAAGTTGAAATGCTTAATGATAAAATTCTGCGCCTGCCCAGCGGTATAGATCTTTTTTCAATATCTACGATTCTCTAAACCGTCCTTGAATTCAGATCTTAATATTCAAATCGATCTACGAGGTCCTCACTAATTTTATGAGTTGGAATAGCTCCATAGTACCTCGTAACACCATTACAGACACATAACAGACTTCGTTCGACATATACGACTTTCCAAACTGTCCTTGAGTATAGATCCTAATATTCAAATCAACATGAATCAACATGATCAACATGAAGATCTTCAATGTCTCAACTTTTTTTATGAGTTGGAATAGCTTCACGGGACTTCAATACACCATAACAGACAAACTACAGAATTCGTTCGACATCTACGACACTCCAAACCATCATTGAGTACAGATCTTAATATTCAAATCGATCAACATGAAGATCTTTGGTGTCTCAACTATTTTTATTAGTTGGAATAGCTCCACGGGACTTCATTACACCATAACAGACAAACTACAGAATTCGTTCGACATCTCATTTCATTTCATTTCATTCATTTATTTAGTTAACATCTAAACAGATAACACTGAATCAACAATTTGACGTCACAATGCACGGTTCGAGGCCGCATCTCCATCTCGGATACGCCCCACGCTCGCCAAGTCGTTTTGCACCTGGTCTGTCGTTCGACATCTACGACACTCCAAACTATCCTTGAGTACAGATCATGATATTCAAATCGATCAACATGAAGATCTTTGATGTCCTTACTATTATTATGAGTTGGAATAGCTCCAAGGTACCTCCTAACACCATTACAGCCACACAACAGAATTCGATCAATATCTACGACACTCCAAACCATCCTAAAGTACAGATCTTAATATTCAAATCGATCAACATGAAGATCTTTGATGTCTCAACTATTTTTATTAGTTGGAATAGCTCCACGGGACTTCAAAACACCATTACAGACACACTACAGAATTTGTTCAATACCTACGAAACTCCAAACTGTCCTTGAGTACAGATCCTGATATTCAAAAAGATCAACATGAAAATGAATCAATGAATGTTGGTCTTGTAGACCTCCAATATCTGAACTCAAGAATGATTTGGAGTACCGCAGGAACTCTGAGAATATTGTGATTTGTGTATACTGGTGTAATAATGTCCCATGGGGTTTCTACAACTAACACACAAGGTCAGGAACCTATCAATCACTCCGTTGGTCTTGAAGACCTCCAAGATCTGAACTCAAGAATAGTTTGGAGTACCGTTGATGTTCTGGTAACACTGCGATTTAATAAAAATAGTTTAATTATATCTCAAGTACCATTGCCAACCTCATATTAGGATTGAGGCCCCGTAAAACGCTTTGTTGTTTATGTAGATCACCAAGTTCTGTAGAGTAGAGTGGGGCAAGAGTGCGCGTGGGGTAAGAGTACGTTTTCGATTTTTTGAAGTAATAAAAAAAGATAAACTAGCAGCACTGCATCAGTTTGACAGGTATTTTGGCCAACTATTATCATGCGTAATTGTGAACGATTTGAATAAACAACAAGGGAGATATGGAGTTAGATAACTTTTTGGCCATTTTGCTAAAAATAATTGGATTTCCGCAACTAGTATTTCATTACCATATATACGTTCAATCAGGTGAACATTATACCATTTCGATAACCTATTGTATAGAGTACTTTATGGTACAGAACACCAATCCGGTTGGTTTTCCAAGAAGTCAAAACCATTACTTGAATAATTTTTGGGACTGTGGGGTAAAAGTACGCAGGAACCGGTGGGGCAAGAATACGCACATGAATCTTCAAGTTATGATGTCAAACCCGTATCTCCGGCCGAAATAAGACTTCTTCCAAAGCGTAAAGATCCATAACTAAGAAAAAAGGGACAGAATTTGAAATTATCACAAGTTTTTAGGATAAGTTGAAGTAATTTGGTGTTAGAAAGGACTTAGCGAACAAAGCACTGAAGCGAAATAATGAAATTGTATTAGGACTTGTTGTACACCTAAACATAGTACGAAAACACTATTTCATCTAAATGATAATTTCATTTAATCAAAAGAAACATCCATAAATTACGCAACGCTCAGTTGGGAAGGGTTGCGAGATGTATGACGATCAATATAATTTTTAGAGGATTTATACAAAAAGAGTAAGATACGGGGGAGGGTGATAAAATAGCCAAATTTTACGTTACGTAATTGGTGGATTTTCTTCAAGGAAAATTCCTTTGTTTACGCCACGCGAAACCTGATATATTTTTACCTCTGTAGTTTTTTGTATATATAAAAAAACAATGGTTTTTCATATGAAAGTGCACATGTTCAGGACCCCCTCCCCCTTTAAGAGTTACGTAATCTTTAAACATTCCCTAATATATGCTCATTAAACATCAATTAAATGTTATTAATTCTTATTTGTGTTAATATATACTTAAAGCACATGATTGGATAAATGCGTACTCTTACCCCACCCGATGCGCACTTTTACCCCACCGGTGGGGTAAGAGTGCGTTTTTCACTTGTCTTGCAATAAGGGTTCTACTAAAACGAATCTCAATAATTTGAATATTTTTTCCACTGGGTAACATAAAGGAAGAGTATATGAATCATCGACACTGATTTGATATGCAGAAGCTTGCTTCATAAGGGCCACATGATCGATTGAAAACTAAGTGCGTACTCTTGCCCCACTCTACTCTACTCAAGAAGGGTTTGGAAGCCCTAAAAGATCTCAAAAAAAATATTTTCCCCCATATTTCTACTTTTTTATGGTTTGCATCCGTTTTAGAAGCAGTATGTCCAAAATTTATGTTGAAATATGACGAAATAAAAAATCCGTATTTAATCGGTTAAGGCTTTCTCCAGGAAATGCTCCGAAAATTCCTCTTTCAGCAAGAGTTCACGGTGCAGCATACGTTTCATATCGATGGACAAAAGATCGAAAAGGACAGAAGGTCGAAACGGACAAAGCGTCGAAAGGAATAAACCATCGAAAGGGACAAAATCTTGAAAGGAATAGAAGGTCGAAAGCGAAAAAAATACTTCCTTTTTCCTTCGGCCTGCTTCCTATTTCTACCATTTTCTTCATTATTTTTTCTTCTTCTTTCCTTCATCTTTTTCTTGCTTCTTCTTTTTCCCCTATCTCGTCTTCCTTTCCTTCCCTTATCCTTCTTCTGCTTCCTCTTTCTACCTTTTCCTTCATTTTTTTCTCCTTTTTTCTTGCTTCTTCCTTTTCCCTTATTCTATCTTCCTTTCCTTACTATATCCTTCTTCTTCATTTTCTTTTCTTCCTCTTCCTTTCTTCTTATTTTTTACCTTCTTACGTTTTCCTTCTTCAACTTCCTTCTTTTTTCTTCTTCCTCCTTCTTTCTTCTTTATTTGTACTTCTTCATTATTCATTCTTCCATATTCCGAATTCTTTCTATCTCTTCTTTCTTTCTTTTTCTTTTTACCTCATCCCTTATTCTTTATACTTTCTTTTTTCTTCCGTCTTTTCTTTGGTCTTCCTTATTCTTTTTTCTTTCTTTCTTTTTCCTTTGTTCTCAATCGTTCTTTCTTCTTCATTCTCCTTTCTCCATTCCTCATTCTTCCTTCGTCCTCATTTCGAATTCCTTCTTCCATCTCCCTTCTTCCTTATTCCTACTTCCGTCTTCCTTCTTTCTTCTCTCTTCGTCCTCCTTTTTTCTCATTTTTTTCTTCATTCTTCCTTCTTTTTCCTTTTTTCTTCATCCTTCTTCCTTCGCCTTCTTCCTTTTCGATATTTTGTCCCTTTCGACCTGTTGTCCTTTCGATCTTCTGTTTTTTCGACGTTTTGCCTTTTTGACCTTTTGTCCTTTCGGCCTTTTGTTTTTTTCGACCGTTTGTCCTGTTCTTTCAACCGTTTGTGCTTTCAACTTTTGTCTTTCAGTCTTTTGTCGTAGATTTCTCAGATTACGAGTAGTACTTCCTCCTTCCTTCTTTCTTCTTCCTTCTTCTTGCATCCTTGACGTTTGATCAAATGATGTTTCGCGGAAAAGACGTTTAGTCGAGGGGAGATTCGGTTGAATGGACATTCAATCAAAAGTTACTTAAGTGCTGCATAGGTTTCCTCATTCGTTTCATGGAACCTCTTTCTTTCACTTGATATTTATATAATAATTGATTCAGTATAACATTCACTTCCAACCGTGATTCGTTAATGGTTGCCGAAAACAATAATGTCGACCAAATGGCCATACGACCTAATGTCTGTTCGACCAAGTGACATTCAACGAAATATCATTCGACTAAATGGTCGGGGTTCAGCGAAACCGCACCAAGAGCCTTTTTGACCGACTTGTGATATTTTGTTCGTAGAATAAAAACGGGAAAGAATTCATGTCAATTTATTCGTACGTTTGATGTTGTTACGATTTGTGAATAATTGAATCTGCTTTACGGAAGCTTGTGCAAGAAAATGTGAATCTATGACAAAATGTCGAAAGGACAAAACGTCGAAAGACAAAAGGTCGAAGGGACAAATGGTCGAAAAGGACAAAAGCTTGAAAGGGACAGAAGGTCGAAAGGACAAAAGGTCGACAGGAACAGAAGGTCGAAAGGCACAGAAGGTCGAAGGGACAACAGGTCGAAAGAGACAACAGGTCAAAAGGACAAAATTTTGAAAGGGACAAAAGGTCGATAAAGAACGAGTTGATAACAAGTTGGGTATATTCCAAAGGATTTGTGAAATCCTCATCAATAAAAGTTGAAGAATGAGCAATTTTCAAAGAAGGAGTAATTACTATGAAACAATATTATAAATATCTAGACAGTTCTGTTAGATATAAAAAAGATTGAATGAATGAAACTTGTATTTCGCGAGACAGAGTTGTCCCATACAGTTGGCAAAAAAATTTCTTTTTTATTTTTCATTATTTTTAATAATTAAACAAAATTCATTAAATGAGTGCAAATAATAGATGGGTATCTAAGTTTTCTTAATGTTACTTCGATCTGTCAAAATAGTGCATGCCACAGCCACGCAGGGGCGCGCATTGGAAATACACCGATGTGTAATACACTGCAACTCTGGTGCGAGATTCATTCTCTCCGTTTCAGTTTCTTGTCTATTTTGACCTTTTGTCCCTTTTGAATTTTGATCTGATTGATCTTTTGTTTCTTTCGACCTTTTGTCCCGTTCGACGTTTTGTCCTTTCGACCTTTTGTCCCGTTCGACCTTTTGTCCCTTTCGACCTTTTGTCCTTTTCGACCATTTGTCCCTTCGACGTTTTGTCTTTCGACCATTTGTCCTTTCGATTTTTTGTCTTTCGACCTTTTGTCCCTAACCCAGAAAATGTTTACTTTTTCCTTTGACGCTTGGTGGGATTTGGCGGAACCCCGACCAAATGTCTTTTGACATTTGAGCACGCGGTATCGTAAGTTGGTTAGATTTTTTAAATTATTAATTTAATTCAACCTTCTTCTTGAGAGGTACCACTTCGTGTTTTTGTATTCATTGATTCTATTTTAATGAGATTTTATTTTAATAAGCGTAACTCATAAGATTATCTTGAAAGAGTGCTTTCGAACCCTATTAAAAAAAGACTTTTATACATCTTGAAATGACGTTTCTGAACGTTTTGAATGTAGGCTTCCAAGTCTCTTGAAAGAATAATTCCGAGCCCCTCGAAAGGGTGTTTCCAAGACTTTCAAAAAGTGGCTTCCAAGCCACATGAAAAGAGTCTTTCGAGCCTTTTGAAATCAGGCTTTAGGGATCTTGAAATGACGTTGTTGAGCCGTTTGAAAGTAGACTTCTAAGCTTCTTGAAAGAAGAATTCCGAGCCACTCGTAGGGGCTTCCGAGCCTCATGAAAAAGGATCTTTCCAGCCTCTTCAAATGAGGCTTTGGACATCTTAAAATGACATTTCTGAGCCTTTTGAAAGCCCCTCCAAAGCAAGTTTTCGAGCCACTTGAAAGGAGGCTTCCGACCTATTCAAAAAAAGGCCTTCCGAACCACTTGAAAGGGGGCTGGCAGAAAAAAAAAATCCAAGCCCCTTCGAAAGGTGGTTTCCAAGCCTCTTGAAAGGGGGCTTCCGGGTCTTTTGAAATAGGACTTCAAACCCTCTAGAAAACTCTTAAAAGAGGTTTCCGAGCCTCTTAAAAAGGTGCTTCCGAGCTCCATGAAATGGGTTTTCGAGCCTATTGAAAGGAAGCATTGAGCATCTTAAAATGACGTCCCTTTCAAAAATAGGCTTCCAAGCTTGTCCAAGGAAAAATTTCGAGCCCATCGAAAGGAAATTTCCGAGCCGCTTGAAAGGCGGTTTCCGAGTCTCTTGAAAGAGGGCTTCTAAGCCTCTTAAAAAAGGGGCTATCTAGCCTCCTGAAGCTGGGTTACCGACCCTTTCGAAAATAGGCTTCCGAACCACTTGGGGGGTTGGGGTTGGCTGAAAGAACTCGGAACCTTTCGAAAAAAGAATTTCGAGTCTCGTGGAAGGGGAATTTCGTACCTCTTGAAATGACGTTGCTGAGCCTTTTAAAAATAGGCTTCTAAGCTTATTGAAGGTAGAATTCGGACCACCTTTAAAGGAAGTTTCCGAGCCACTTGAAAGGGGGCTTCCGAGTCTCCTAAAATGGTGCTTTCGACCGTTTCGAAAAGAGGCTTCCGAACCACTTGAAATATGGTTGACTAAAAGAAGAATTCTGAGCTCCTCGAAAGGAGGTTTCCAAGTCTCTTGAAAAGGTCTTGGAAGGAGGCTTTTGAACCGCGTAGAAAAATACATTTTTTTTAAAAGCCTTTATCCTAACTTTTTTTTTTATTCCTTTTATTTATTTGATAGGCACTCTGTGTTACTTAACCGCTACTGTGCCGAGATCTACTGTGGTATTCTGCAGCCAGAATCCACACAGAATCTATTTTTAGATTTTTCCATTATTCATTGTTGTTGTCGTTGCCGGTCCATCTCGTCGTGAGTCCATTGTGTTCGTTTTGTCCATGTCGTGTATCCAATGATCGTTGCCATTGTCCGGTTGCCATTTATCCGGGTAACGTTGGAGGAATGCCTCCGAGAAGAACAAGTTGTCAGTCGTCATCAGGCAGCCGTAACGGTGAGGCGTGCACCCCAATACGCCACCGCATAGGCTGCGCATCCGTCGACTGACGAGGGTTTTGGTGGAGGGGCTGGGAATCGAACCCATGACCATTCGCTTGAAAGGCGAACGTGTAGCCAACTACGCTACGGGACCCCCCCTTTATCCTAACTATCAATTCTAATATTTCAATTATTTAGTTTGGAAAGAGGTTTTCAAACCACGTAGAAGCAGGCTCTCAAGAGTTTTTTTAAAAGCCCTTATGCCTTAAGGTTTCTGAACCTTCAAATTTAATATTTTAGTTAAATAATTTTTAGTATTTTTTTGTTCTCTCGTGTTATCGCTCGTATACCTTTGAAGAGTGAAAAATCTGTAGTTTAACCTAACCTAACCAAGCCTAAACTTATTCAAAGCCCCAGTAATGAATGATAAATTCTAAACTATTTCTCTTAATTTCTACACAAAGGAAACCCCTAAACATTTTGAAATTGCAAGAAGTCAGCATTGAAACTCTAAATATGGTGAAAAATAAAAAATAAATATGAATAGATTTTAGAAATTACTTAATAAATCGCCAAATAAAAATTTCAATTGCCCAAAACGTGATTAGATAGATTTTAAAAAGCAAAATAATACTTTTGAGCAAAAACTAAAAGTTGTTTTAATGCCGTTTAGATAAATGTAGTCAGTTGTCGGCACCATAAAAATCTATAAAAAACGGAAAAATATGAACTGAGCACGTTTTGGTTGCAAACATGAAGATTTATTATGTAAATGGCAATAAAATTATTTACATCTGAGAACATATTTACCCAAGTTTTCACTCATATCGTGAAATTATGCAAATAAATTTAATTTGTCTTGGGTGCTGCGACAACCGACATAAGTTATTTGAGAAGTGAAAATAAACTTTTAATTGTAAACGCTACGGAAACATTCAATATTGAATCACAAAATAGAGTAAATTCACTTTGTAAATACGTAATGAATTTACCTTTCGATTGGTTTATTTCATCTTGTAACACTAGACGAATGAACGAAAAAAAAAACCCAAAATAATCCACCTTTCTGGTGCCTTTCTCGTGTACTATAAACCAAGGCTAATAAAGAGCTAAAAATATATCTTATGGATCCTGTACACCTCCGGTGGTGCAAAGGGCCGACTTGAAAGATCTCCATCCTGAGCGATGCCCGGCTATCGCTTTAACCTGTTGCCAGGTTAGATTTCGGTCGACTTCTTTTATTTCTTTATTGAGGCTTCGCCGCCATGAGCCTCTGGGTCTGCCTCTGCTGCGATGTCCCGCTGGGTTCCAGTCTAATGCTTGCTTACAGATTTCGTTTCCGCCCCTACGTAGAGTGTGGCCGACCCAGCCCCACTTCCGATCCCGAATTTCTGTTGTTATCGGCCTCTGGTGACAACGACGATGGAGCTCGTTGTTTGAGATCCAGTTGTGAGGCCACCAGGCCCGAATTATATACCGCAGGCATCTGTTAATGAACACCTGCAGCCGTTGAGTGTTCTCCACTGATACACACCATGTTTCGCTAGCGTATAACAGCACAGATTTCACGTTAGAGTTGAAAATTCGTATTTTGGTGCGTTCACTTATCTGCCTGTTAAAATATATATATATATATATATATAAACCAAGAAAATCCATAATAGTAACAAGAAAAGCACATAAGAGAGGTCAAAACTGCCCTTTAGGGGGGGTAGATTCAGTTATTTCCATCAATTCACATTTGTTTGCGTTTATTTGAATGCATTGCAGCAGTTTAAAAAGAAAAATCGATTTTGATATTTTTTTTTCCAAGGGAAAATTTTCTCTTGGGAAAAATGGGGAAACAATCAATGTTTTTTTAATAACTCCGGAACGCAATGGCCGATTGGGCCAATTTTCAATAGCGAAAAATTAGGAAGTATTCTGCGTCGGATGCAACCTGTTGCAAGCAAATCAGATAAATAAAAAAGTGTGTCTCACATTTTTTTGTAAACACACACACACACATACATACATACACACATACAGACATCACCTTAATTCGTCGAGCTGAGTCGATTGGTATATAACACTGTGGGTCTCCGAGCATTCTATCAAAAGTTCAGTTTGGGAGTGATCTAATAGCCTTTACATATACTTTGTATACGCGAAAGGCAAAAATTCCTCGGTAAATTTTCACTCGGTAAAAAATATTTTTTTTAAAACAAAGGCAATTGATTGGATCGGTAGTCGACACAAAATTTAACAAGCTTGTATAGCGCATGCATGTGATACGTCAAAATATCCATAATTGTTTCCGGTCAAAAACAGTTTTGCCACCGCACCAAATGTGTCATGTACAAGACTAATAAGACTAATAAGACTGGTTGTTCTCTACGGACGTGAAACATGGACAATGTTCGAGGAGAACTTGCAAGCAGAAAAAAATGAAGAAAGAAGAAAGAAGGAAGAAGGAAGAAGGAAGAGGGAAGAGGGAAAAAGGAAGGAAGATAAAAGAAGGGAAAAGAGAGATATAAGAAAGAAGGAAGAAAGAGAAATAATAAGGAAGAAGAATGAAGAAGGAAGTATGAAGATTGAAGAAAAAAGAAAGAAGAAGCAGGAAAGAAGAAGGAAGCAGGAAGAAGAAAGAAGGAAGCAGGAAGAAGAAAGAAAGAAGAAGGAAGAAGAAAGAGGGGAAAAGGAAAAATGAAAAAGGAAGGAGGAAGAAGGAAAAGGGAAGAAGGATGCAGAATGCAGAAAGGAGGAAAAAAGGAAAAAGAAGAGGGAAGAGGGAAGAAGGAAGAAGATAGAAATAAGAAGAAAGGAGAAACAAGAGAGAAGAGAGAAAACATAATAAAAAAACAAGAAAGAAGGAAGAATATAGATGAAAAAAGTAAGAATAAAGAAAGAAGAAGAAAAATGTAAAAAGAAAAACTAAAGAGGAAAAAAGTAAGTAGAAGGAAGAAAAAATAAGAAAGAAAGTAGAGCGAAGAAGAAACAGCGAAGAACAAAGAAAGGAGAAAAAATAAGGATGAAGAAAGAAGGAAGAAGCAAGAATGAAGAAGGAAAAAGCAAGAGGGATGAAGAAAGAAGACAAATTTTCTCTTCTTACGTGCTGCTTCTTATTTCTCATTCGGCCTAATGACCTTCGGCCTAAAGGTCTGACACCGTGCTAATTAGACATCGGATCGTGTTATCGCTTATCAAGTGTTATCGCTTATCAACTCCCCATAGATTACGTTACCTACGTATAAAATATCATACGCTTACAACGCCATGGGACCTGGGATCAAAAGTGGCCTTTGGTGTCCACCCCATGAGCTGTCATTAGCTCTAGACCAACAGTTCGGGGTCTAGCCTAGTGGTTCAAGACTGCCTGTTGTGTCCCTAGTGTGCTTCGGACGCTTATCGATCCTCTCCAACGCAGTACGTAACCCGTAGTTAGCGAATACTCAGTATTGGACCTTCACGAACAAGGCTCAGTTCTCGTATCCGTATCGAAGTATCAGGAGGAGCTCAAAGTATTTACGATTTCCCGCCATGAAGTCACCTATGGCCTTATTACTTATAAAATTGTGTTTCCGAAACAACTTCAATAGTGTTGGTACCCATATGGTTGTTTACTAAAGATTAAACAGTTTACCGGACATGAGTTCATATACCGCATCAGAGAGGGGAAAATAACATATTTGAAGGACAACGTTTACACTATGGCCTGGACCGTTAACTAGGAAATATATGTGCGAATGTCTAGAACCACATCTTTTTTATCCTGAAGCAATACAAATGATCTGTTCTGTTTTGGCCAGATTGTGCATCCTACCATTACAGAAAAACGTCATAAACAATGTGTGTTTGGTACCCAGGGACAAAAGCACTTCCAAAGCTCCAACACGCCAGAGCTTCGCTTTGAAGTTCTTACTTGGTGGATCAGTCTAGATATTATTTCAAACTTTAAAATGTTAGGTAGTTCAGTACACACAACAAGAACTTCGTAATTCACACAGATAAAAGTATTTTAGTTTCAAACTATTTACTTACACACATTTGCAGCATACAAATAAATGCATCTCACAATTGCATTGTTAATATGTATTTTTTTTTATTTCGGGCCACCTAAAGGCTGGCGCCCTTAGCGGGGACCAACTTGGCCAACATCACGCTACGTCGTGAAGAGTTAGAGTTCTCACAGAAAACTACGTTACGTGAAAAAAAACACCTGCTTCTGATTCTACCTGCTCATAATCGAGCTTGAACTCTGCTTAAAAAAATTGAGGCCTAACAAAGAATACGGAAATTTGTTGTGTTATTGCGATGTTCGTTGGATAACCTGTGGTACCTTGCTTGAGAGAAAATATTCTCTTCGAACGTAAACCACACTGTTTTTACAAGATAAAGCAAAACCAATGCCCAAGCTACATGATCCTGAATGGGTGAGTGGCTTAGCCTTTATAGTAAATATAACCAAACATTTCTATGGCTTGAGCATAAAGCTGCCAATCAGGGATGAACACGTCGAACTCTTATTATGTAACATTTTTAAGCCTATTTTTCGAGAATTCCAGTTCCTCGACACCGTTTACTGATGTGAATAATGTACCTGCACATTTAAAGACTAGTTGGCAGGGTTTCCAGAAATCGCTGTCAATAGATAACGAACAACGATAAAAGAGAGGCAAAAACTATTCCGAATCATAACAAGCCATGATAACAAATTTATCAAACTTGTATACAAGTGCGAAATAACAGAATCGGATAGGCATCCCCAACAGAAAAATGGTGATTCTCGCTCCTTTCGTGTTGGTTACTGCACAGCTGTGTAGAACAAGTTGAAATGCATCATCAAAGCCAGTGCTCCCCACATTTGGAGCTTTCTAAAAGAAATTTATTATGGGGTATACCATCCCGAATCAGTTCTCTATCATGACAGCTTGAGAAAAAAATTTCTCGCGCTATGCTACATATCGTATATGTATACAGAGATGATAAGTGAGTGACTTGCTCTTTCTCTTTAGGATTCAATCCCTGCCAGTAGGACATAATTTTAATAAAACACTTGTTAAGGCCTTATCTGCTAGCAAAATTCGATCACCAATTGTGAAACCAAACATTCCATGTTCTGTTACGTAAAAACAAAATGAAAATAAGCCCAAAAAGATTGTTCAAACGCAAATAGATCGTGTTTAGTTTTTTTTACCATTCTGTAAAGCCAAATGCCATTCTGAAAAAAAAAAAAAATGTATTCTACTTTGACTATTTTGAAAATGTATAAAACATATGTACCGAATATTTTCTGGCCCACCAGCAAGTTGTCGTTCTGAAAATTAACCCGTGGCTTAAAAAGTTTAGGCAGGCCTATAGATGATCCCTCCTCCATCCGCAATTTTGCAAGCTGCTTTCTCAAAAGAGTATGACTGGTCACAGAATGTTTCGCGAAAGTCTTGGTCCTTCCACATGCTCCAAGCTGATTCTTTCTCACGGACTACTATAAATATTTTGATCAAAATTAATCTCACCAACAGCGACGAGTTCTAATGAAAGCCATTAATCTCGAAATGAAATCGATCTAGAGTGCGACGCTGCAATTGTCAATTTGGTAAAAAACGGGCGAGATCGGGCAGGTGCGACCAGTATTTTATAAAACGCACTTGAAAAGAAAACGTTCTGAAAATTGTAATAACCAAAATAGCGCGTATTCGACTAGAATTGAGTGCTGATTCACGTGGATTTGATTCTAGGCGGCGCGGAAAATATTCCAGGATCTTCGTAACAACCTTTCAAGTGTTATTTTCTCAGTATGTTAAAAAACAGTATGGGACTGATTTGCGAGTAGGGGCAACATATGTAAAGGGCAACTGAAGAAGTATTCGACTGTTTTCCCTATACATATCGGATGGCTTTTTCCAAGACCACATGTTCCTATAAATAGTGACTAGGCTACATGTACCAGTTGAGGCTATAGCACCAGTTGTCGCACTAGTGCTTTATATGCGAAATGGCCAGTCAAATCACCACAAAACAAGATCAGATCGATAAAGCATATTCATATGGTCGGGGTTCAGCCAAACCGCACCAAGCGGCTTTTTGACTGACTTGTAATATTTTGTTCGCAAAAGGAAAACGGAAAGTATTTCATGTCAATTCATAAATACATCTGTTGTAGTATATCCTCAGTTATGGCGTTGAACGATGTTTGATGTGGTTTTTGGTTAATTGAATCTGTTACACGAAAACTTTGGCAAAAAAGTGGGATTTTTTTCATTGGCGCTTGGTGTTTGATCTCCCTCAAAACAAGCAAAGCATAATTGTAAAAATTGATTTTGCTTAATATTTGACGTTCTTTGCACCAGTTGTCGCACCAGTAGTCCCAATTTGGCCAATCTCATAAGAAAACAATGGGATTTGCCAAATAAGGAACCAAAAATAAGAATAGTGCCACATCTGGTGCATGCGTTCCTATTATGGATTAATCAAGTTTGAGGTTTATAACAAATTTTATTGTGGTTTTCACAGCTGTTTTAAGGAGCAGGAAGTAAAACCTTTCGCTTGATATATAAAGTTGACCCGCACGTCTTTTACTTATTTTTTAAAAACAGTTGTTCTTATATATGGCGACAATTGGTACACCCACCCTAACTGTCCAGCATCATTTATAAGTAACATGTGTACCGTAATTTGGAGCTAATTGATAGGCGGGATAAATTTAATTGTCCTGGATAAACATCTGGTGGCCCTTCATTCACATGTGCAGCTATCAATATCCAATGGAATCTGGTTTTTTGAGTTGTATATGAATTGTGGACGCAGTTTTAAGAGGAAATTATGAATGTTCACTAATTTGTTGCCACATAAAAACAAGAATCCTCCATCATACAAATAGTAAGCTGGTAATCCAGTAATATCAACACACCCTTTGACCGTAGCCTATCTCCGTCGATTTAATTGACGCTGGACAATTCACACGTTAGTAGGGCACTGCACTAAGATCTCCTTAGATACTGTCGAGCCGAGACTTTAATTTAGGCTTCAAAGGGTCCTGTTTCGTGATGATATGTTGCCATAAAATTGTTATAGGGGCAGCAGGGACTATGTCCAAGGGCTTGACGACCCCTCCCCATGGCCACTGCGAGTTAGGGGGCCTGCCTAGGATGTGGTGAGGTTTGACAGTGGGCTCTGTTAAACCTCTACAAAAAGCTGCATGTGTCCATAAGCAGGCCCTATCAAACGCAGTCAACACATGAACGTATATGGTGTCGTGTAGGATGCTGAAGTGCAGGCGATAGAGGTACTTTTCCACACAACATGTATGTATATCGTCTCCAATTTAGCATCTTGTATTGCACCATGTGCGATTTTATGTAGACTGGGAAGCGACCGTGTGCCGCTCAAAGCGCACAAGCCCAACACGAGTGCCAACCGGCACATCAGGATTAATACCAGTGAGATCCTGATTACGGTATACTGGTCAAGGCAAGTGATACACACGCGCGCGAAAGTAATGCAAAATAAACGACATGTAAAATGAACGTAAATTTACATTCTTACTTAACGTCAAATAGAGATAAAATAAGGGTTGCTGAATAACATTAGCTTTCCGATTACTATTAATTATTTTCAATCCCGTTTCTTTTTTACTTTTTTTACGTTAATGAAATAATAACGCGGGCGCCTAATCCGAAATTCAAATGAACAATCGCTCACTTTGAGCGATTGATTGTTTATTCTCGCGAAGAATGAACAATTGAACAAATAAGGAAATGCTAATACTGCTGTGTAGAAGTTTCATAGGTTACATCACTTTCCATGGTGAATCCCGATCTATGTTACTGATTACCCCACCTAACTAACACTACTTCCTTCCCGTGGTAAATGTGGAGATGCAGAGGTATTCTCGGTCTCTAGTAGCAACAATTACCACACACTCACATTCCCTCCCTTTCCCAACTGACTGTAAGGACTTGGCCGGCGCCGTTATTGATCAATATTTGCGAGCTGCTGAAACGTGCACTTCGAGAATAGTTGGTAAATCCCAACCACTATTTACTTGGATCGTAGTGCAATTTGCACCAGTTCTGATCAATCACGGAGTAGCAACCATTGATATGTACAGTCAGTCTAAGCTAAGCTAAGCTAAGCTAAGCTTACAATTGCATTGTTAATATGTATTTTACTCTTAGTTTGTAAAATTCAACTTTATTCAATTCAACTTCAACATTTTCGTTGTATTTCCAGTTTCTGTTCTGTGTTGGAACAAATGCGAGAATATAATTATTAAATTTGCGTTGCCATGCACCTCGCAACAACTGAATCCTGGAACCATCTTCTATATTAAACATTCCATTAATTTCGCATGGTAACTACCTCGCCGGAAATATGCCAATAACGTCAAAAATGTGCTGATTGCAACCCACATTGAACCGATTGCTTCAATTTATTCCACAACAGAATGCAAAAAATTTCGCGATACCTTGCCCAAACATTGGGCAACCGTTTTCCCCGTCCCTATAGGCAATTATACTACCCCGAGGGGAAGAGGACGGCATCTAGGGTGACTGCCGTTGGCGTGTTTTGTGCGCAACACATTTCACCCGATAGACTCGGCTTCGCCGAATTGGTGGCGCTCCAACATCACCACCAACTGGAAGGCAATTGTTACTTGTTATATTTTCCAAGTAAACCACACCACACCGATCGACCGGTCGCTTATGGCGGCGGCGGCGGTGTTCCATGAACGTGAAAAAGGATGATGTTTATTTGGCATCCAACCATCGCTGGTGCCTATCAACCATCGGAACCGTTCCTACCGAATAGGCGTCGACAACAGATGGGGACGTTGGACGACCGGGGACAAGACAAGACACGGGGGCCTATCAATATCGGCGATAGCTACCGCGACGTGTAAACGTAATGGGCGATGATTATTCAACAGGAATTCGATTTCCCAAGCTCGATTGGAGGCTTTCTACTGCTGCTGCTGCTGGCCGGTGTGTGTTTCGCTTACAAAGAGAGCGCGCCAGCAAGCTGTCATGTGCTACATTGAACGATGTGAACGATTTTTCGAGGTGATGTCACACTCGATGAACTCGAAAACGGTGTCATCAAGGGCCGAATTCTCGGGTATCGATATGAACAACCGTAGTCGATCGGGACGACGCATGTAATGCCGCTCGCTGGCACCGAAAACCTCAAAGAGTGATATTGATTTTGCTCCCCATTGGACGATGATGGCGGCGACAGACGTGGCTGCATTGCATTATTGCCTAGACACGTCGAGGACCGGTTTGTGCTCTATCTTTGTAGCGAGCTGTTTGGTACGAGCGGCATGCATACGATGATGAACCTGGTGGCATACAGAACTACATTCCATGAAGTGGAAACCGAGTCTCTAGAACGGAACGAGGCACATCATTGTTGTAACAGTCGATATAGATAACTCCGGGTGATGGTGTACGTTCGTTGCAACTGCCACCGCGTGAGATAAGAAGGACGAACTTATCACAGGGAAGGAAGGAAGCGACGTGACTCGGCGAAGGGCTACGGACATTTTTCTCCATTAGAGTCGAATGAAGCCGCGTTGATGACATTCCGTCGTCATCGTGTGGAAGTAGGACGGATGGCGCCGATTTTCTACACGCATACAATGCTGGACTCGCCCATAAACTGTCCGCATGTTATGTTTCCATCACACCAAAGCTCAGTTAGAAAATCCAAATTTGTCAATCATAATAATAACGCCCGAATCATGTGAGGTTGCCTTCTGAGAAAAACCACCAATCATAACATTCCGACTCGTGTCTCGGCCAACAGTTGCCGCGATCCTGCGTTTGAAGCTCATAATTCCACCTCTCACCTCGCACAAATAGTTGACACCACCGAAGGCTCTTGACATCCTCGCCTGTTGGTGCCATCATGCTCTCACGCGACAACGACGATGACGACAACGCGCGCGCGGTGCTGCTGCTGCCGCTTGGAATGACCTCACACAAATAGTCGTAAGCAATTTTCAAACAAATTAAGCCGACCTGTGTGTGAGCCTTTGACATTAAGATGCATGCGCTTCCCCGAGGGTGGTGCCGCGCCTTCGACACGATTTGCAATGCAATCGCCTCCGCCTGCTTGCGCGCTTGTGGCAGGAGGGATGGCTCCAGCTGTGTACTGCGAGGCTGCGGCGATGAACTATGGCTTCTCGTGATTAAATTATGAGTTTGTGGATACACTACACACATCCTATACAAATGAGGATTAGACAGCAATAATTAGGTAGATGGAAACGTAGCATGAAATTGAAATTCAATTGAAATTCCAACTTCAATTTTTTTTGTTTATATTGTTATTTAAGTTTTAAGATATGATATGTCATGACGGCCTTTAGGAGGCGCTAGTGTGTTTTTAAAATGTGATAACCTAACTACTATGTACACTAATATTCACAATAAAAATTTGATAACCTAGATTGGAACTAGCGCCCTAATTGGAGCCTGATCTGAATGCAAGCAACGGACCCTAAACTTTTTTTTACACTCACCAAAGCGTTCATGTAAGGTTTTTATCCCGGCCAGACGGTGGACCTCGGATGTTTTTGTCCTGGGAGGTGTGTTGAGGATCATCCTTAGGAAATTGTTTTGGACCCGTTGAAGTTTGAGGTGGTGCGTTTTAGCGCAGCTCTCCCAGACCGGCATGCCGTATTGGATCACAGGGAGGATGATTTGCTTGTAGAGAGTAAGCTTATTTTTCGGGAAAATGACGAGCGCCGCGGCGGTTGATCAAAGGGTACAGTAGTTTCAACAAAACGTTACACTTTGTAACCGTTTTGTCAACCTGTTGCCTGAAAATAAGCTTGCTGTCGAGGGTCAAGCCAAGGTAGTCGGCCTCATTGGCCCATTCCACAGTCGTGCCATTGAGGATGATTTTACAGTCCCCATGCGGAACAAGTTTACGGGATTTGGAGTGGGGGGAAATGATGACCTGGGTCTTCGCCGCGTTGATACAGACCTTCCAGCTGGTGAGGTACTCTGTCAGGGCATCCAGGCCTCATTGGAGTTTTGCCACTTCCTGACTTCCAGGACGATGGGAAGTAGCTGAGCCGGAGACACTGATTAAAGATCAGCGAGAGGTGCTCAAAGAACGGGGCACTCATGTGTTTGAGCTCGAGATTCAGGATGCTGTCGAAGCCTGGGGCTTTCATGTTCTTCGGCGATTTGATATATGCCGTCAATTCGCCAGCTGAGATCTCCAACTCCTCCGAGAAGTCGTTGGAAATCAAATGGATGTTGTTAGCATGCTCGTTGACGGCTGCTTCGTGTGGACTGACGATGTTCTGCCCAAGATTGTGTGAGCTGACGAAATGACGACTTATTTCAGCGACCTTCTCTGCAGGAGTTATCAAGCGATCCTTAGAGCCATTATTGTGGGATCAAAGGTGGAATGGGCCGAGGCTTGGATTTTAGTATTTGGGTCATTTTAAAGAACGGCTTAGCATAGTCTGGGAGAGTGCGGATTTTATTGGAGAAGCCATTATTTTTGAGGTCCACCATTCTGGGCTTGATAATTTTTGTGATTCGATTAAGGAGTTGCCTACCTGCCGAGCCGTCGGGAAATGCTGCTCTCTGGCCACCGAGATTGCCTCTTCGATGGCGCACAGCTGGCGGTCGATACTTTCCGGCGTCTCCGGACGCACCTCGTAATCGACGGAGTTGTCGACGCACTGCTGGAACCGCTGCCAGTTCACTCGATGGTAGTTTCGTCGTAGCAGCTGGTGCCGATTGACCAAGGAGCCCACTTCCGCCACCACCGGATAGTGATCTGAACTGAGCTCCTGGTGAACGACCGGCTGCGAGACGTGATCATTCATGTTCGTCGAGGGTTGCGTGGATACCGGACCGACTCAGCTGAGTGGGGGAATCTGGGCTCAAGATCGTGTAGTGGCCTTCCTCCATATCGTTGCTCCAGATGGTGCCGTTTCGATTGCCGCGACAGTTGCCCCAGCCTTAATGTTTGGCCTTTAAGTCGCCGGCAATGATATACTGGCCTTGCCTCCGCGTCAGTTTGACGATGTCCCTCCGGAGGGCAGCCGATGATCCATCGCCGGCTTTGGCTTGCGTTGGACAATACGCCGTGATGAGCGCAATTGTGCCGACCGAAGTGGTGATTTCGACACCGATGGCCTCAATGACACTGAGCTGGAATGGTTCAATCAAAGTTAATTGCCTATTTCCGGGGATTAAACCACCCGACTTGGACGTTAATTTACAATGTTATGGAAACTCATATGTGAATATGTACGTTATGTGGAAGATATTGATTTGAAAATGTATTGGAGGTAACCACTTTTCCCTTCGATGGGACTCAGAACATGACCCTACAGTACGCTAGACCCACGTCCAATTTAATCTCGAGCTCGTTCAGTAGCCTCTAGGTTGCGAAGTCCGACGGAGGTCCTTCGTAGCTTAGTTGGTTAAAGCACCAGTTCTAGCGTACTGTAGGGTCATGGGTTCGAGTCCCATCGAAGGGAAAGTGGTTACCTCCAATACATTTTTCAAATCAATATCTTCCACACAGAAAAAAAATGTGAAAAGTAAACAGCGCGTAAAACTTAAGATGCGGATATCTACGCTATTCTATGCTGAAACGGTTCTCTTCCTAACAAGTTTGCGTACAACTTGCAAGCAATATTGATGATTCACGTAAAATATTGTATACATTTAGGCTATATCACGCGTGGAATTACGCTAATAATGATGTTCCATTTATGTGCATGATTTTTAGTGCAAATTTCATTGTATTTTTCTATCTGTGCACATAACGTACATATTCACATATGAGTTTCCATAACTGAGCTGGAAGCTTGGAAGCAGACGATAGTTGATGTTGTAGCGAAGAGCGATGGCCACACCGCTTCCCCTGATCGGCCGGTCGAGTCGCACGATGCGGAAGTCCGGGATGTTGACATTCACCTCCGGTTTTAAGTGCGTTTCGGTGATTAACGCCACGTCTATTTCTTGAAGGAAATCCTTCAGCTCAATTATTTTGCTCTTTAGCGAGCAAGCGTTCCAGCTGACCAGGCCCACCCTAGCAGCCATTTTCAATGATGAAGACCTGGTCGAAGCGGCTTTTGCAGCCGCGCAGCCGAGTGGCGAGCTGCGCGAAGATCGGCATCAGTTGCTCCGGATTGTACAGCGGAGCAGATTCTTCCAGTGGGACGGCTTCGTCCTCCGACTGCCGACGGAACCCAGGAGGAGGGAGCCAATCAGCTTCAGGTCCTTCCAGGTAGTGGAGCCGTGCTCCACATGGATCAGGTAAAGCTGATCGCGATATCTCCTCGCCTTGTCGTGACGAGCGATCTTGTGCACGGCTACTGGCTTCAGTCCGCAACTTTCAAGCTCTGCTTGGAACTCTTCATCCTTCATGTCGTGGAGTTTTCGCAGCAAAGCCTTGAGCGGCTTCGTGCCGGGGTGGTCGTGAGGGTAGTACTCATGCTTGTGGACCTCGAGGAACTCCACGACGGATTGATGATGGTCCTTGTTTGCCGGCATCACTTTCACGCCCTCGCTGCAGAGCCGAAAAGTACATTTCAGCCCCTTAGCGATCAGCTGGCGAATTTTTGGGCGTAAATCCGGCGGATCGCCCTTCACAAACAGTGCGCAGAGCAGTGCGCTTAGGCACTTTTCCAGCTACCGAATCGGCCACCGAGTCTCCCATGACGGGTCCGGGAGAAAATAACGCCAACGCGACTAAGCGAAAACGTAAACAACGAACAAACGAGAAAGAACACTTGGCAAAAATGCGCGAGCAAAAAACACGTTTGTACGTGCTGTTGTCTTGAACTAGAATGCATGAAAGAAAAGAAAGGAAAGTGCTGCGTACTATCTATGGTGGCGTGCAGATGGCAGACGGTACGTGGAGGAGGCGAATGAACCACGAGTTGCATCAGCTGTTGGGAGAACCATCCATCGTTCACACCGCGAAAATCGGAAGACTGCGGTGGGCCGGGCACGTAGCCACAATGTCGGACAGTAATCTGGTGAAAATGGTTCTCGACAACGATCCGACAGGAACAAGAAGGCGCGGTGTGCCGTGGGCAAGGTGGATCGATCAGGTGGAGGATGTTTTGCGGACCCTCCGCAGACTGCGTGTTTGGCGAAGTGCAGCCATGGACCGGGCTGAATAGAGAAGAATTGTATGTATTGTACAGGCCACTCCGGCCTTAGACTGGTAATAAAAAATAAAAAAGAGCTCAAACAGTGAACCTGCTTTCAGCATGACTTTTCAAGATGACGTATTTTGGGATGTATTGGCAAATACATCTGGTAATTAAATGTCCCAACATCAAAAAATTGCCCAAGAACATTCATTTAAACAGAATATCCTCGTACTATATTGACCTTCCATGTACGTGGAACTTTTATGGTTCTCCAAACACCGTAGAGTTAAGAACATTTTGTCTACCCGATGGCTCCAAAAACGTATTCCCCAAAAATTTCTAGGGTTCCGGATGAATGCCAAATTCCGCAGCCCCAAACGAGCGCTGATTATAAAGTTATGACAAGGTTCTATGCGTGCGGAGAAAGACAGCGCCATCTCCCGTCATGTGCAACGACCAACAAGGGAATTTGCTACACTTCGAGACTTTGATGAATAGAGGAAGTGACGGTGCATCGGTGAATAGAATAAAAATTATCGACGATGGACAAGCTGTGGAATCACTTACACTAGATGAGGTTAAAAAAGCTGTGAAAGAGCTGAAAACAATAAGCCTGCGAGGAAGGACTAGCTCCCGGCTGAACTTCTCAGACATGGCAGTGAGCAGCTTTATGAAGTTCTGCACCATATATGTCGAGAATAAGGGAAGACAAGGAAATACCTGCTAGCTGGTTGGACGGCCTCATTTGCCCTCTCTTTAAGAAAGGGCACAGACTGGAGTGCGCCAATTACCGAGGAATAACGCTCCTTAGGGGCCCTCCTTAGCCGTGCGGTAAGACGCGCGGCTACAAAGCAAGACCATGCTGAGGGTGGCTGGGTTCGATTCCCGGTGCCGGTCTAGGCAATTTTCGGATTGGAAATTGCCTCGACTTCCCTGGGCATAAAAGTATCATCGTGTTAGCCTCATGATATACGAATGCAAAAATGGTAACTTGGCTTAGAAACCTCGCAGTTAATAACTGTGGAAGTGCTTAATGAACACTAAGCTGCGAGGCGGCTCTGTCCCAGTGTGGGAATGTAATGCCAATAAGAAGAAGAAGAACCCTTCTTAATTCGGCGTACAAAATTATGTCCCATATTCTGTTCAACAGATTGAGACTGCTTGAAGAGTCCTTCGTCGGCGAATACCAAGCAGGTTTTCGTGAGGGCCAATCAACGACGGATCAAATATTTACCCTGAGACAAATCCGTACGATTTAGTGAAACGAAATGAATTATGGGAAATTATGCTTGAACATGGTTTTCCGGCGAAACTGATACGGCTGATTCGTATAACGTTGGACAGATCGAAATCAAGTGTAAGGGTTGCGGATGAAATATCGACGTCATTTGTTACCTTAGATGGATTAAAGCAGGGTGATGCACTCTCGAATCTACTGTTCAATACAGCGCTCGAGGTAGCGAATAGGAGAGCTGGTGTGCAAAGAAGCGGTATCATTATCACAAGATCGCATATGCTCCTGGGATTTGCGGACGATATCGATATTATCGGGATTGATCGCCGTGCCGTGGAAGAGGCTTTCGTGCCTTTTAAAAGGTTGACAGCGAGGATTGGACTCACGATCAATACCAGCAAAACAAAGTACATGGTCGCTGGCAATCAACGTGGGTTCATTAGTGGTGGTGGTAGCGAAGTCACTTCAAGTGGTGCTGGATGGTGAAAAATTTGAAGTGGTAGAAGAATTTGTGTATCTTGGAACATTAGTGACGTGCGATAATGATGTTACCCGCGAGGTGAAAAGGCGTATTGCAGCTGCAAGCAGGGCTTACTACGGACTTCGTAACCAGCTTAAGTCACGTAGTCTGCAAACGAAAACAAAACTCGCGCTGTATACTACTCTGATTCTTCCGGTGGCTTTATAGGGCCATGAATATGGACGTTAAAGGAGGCTGATCGGAGAGCTTGTGGAGTGTTTGAGCGTAAGGTGCTGCGGACAATACTCGGCGGTAAACAGGAGAACGGTATCTGGCGGCGTTGCATGAACCACGAATTGTACCAGATGTATAAAGGACTGGATTTTATTAAGCTTATACAACACGGCAAACTACGGTGGGCTGGTCACGTTTTTCGTATGACGGAAGAACGTCAAGCGCAGATAATATCCAGTAGAGAACCGGCAGAGTCTGCAGGCTTTGTGGAAGATCACGTATACGATGGCTTCTTGCAGTTGAAGAGGACCTGAGGGCGCTCAATATTGGGTCATTGAAGAGCTGTAGCCCATCAAGTATCAAGTAAGTATATAATTAATTTCGGGATGTCCATACAGAGCTCATGCGATCATCTAGAAGTCGCAGGTCAAACTCCACATCTGTCAAACCCCTTCCTTCCGGAAGGATCAGATTTCCGGAAGGTAACCTGAAAACATTCGGCAGCTTCATGTCCAGCGTAGTGAGAGCAGTGAGTAAAGTGACAGTGTATAACAGTAGTAGCGAAAGATCTAGCGCTTTCGTAGTCAAACCCAAAGGAAATGTGAATGCCCACTGTAGTGATCGGAAGTTTAGTGTTGGAATAAGTCCTTCCACGGAGAGGAAGGAAGTAAAATCGTGTCCAGTTTGCAAGAGCGAACGTCGTCGTGTCCAGGATTGTCGCAACTTCAAGTCACTTTCCACCGATGGCAGATGGAGGTGTGTCCAATCAAGCGGTCTCTGCAAAAACTGTTTAGGCTTCCATGGCCGAAGAAGCTGCAGGAAGAGCAGCGTCTGCGGAACAGATGGGTGTGAATACCGTCATCACCCGCTTCTACACTCTTCCCGTCGCCGTTCAGACACTACGGTACCGCGAAAAATCACACACATCGTCTAGTTAAAAGGTCGTTACTTTTTCGAATAATAGTGCCGGTGGCCTTGCACGGACCCAATTGACCGGTGGATATCTTACGCTAATCCTAATAATTATCCTAACGCTAATTGAGAACAGTCTGGCCGTGGAGCTTGGTGTCAGCGGTGTATACATAAAGAGCCCACTGTGCTTGCTGTGGATAGCAAATGTCACGCGAATAGAGAAGGATTCGAAACAGCTGAATCTGGTAGTTTCATCAGACGAAAAGAAGAAGTACTCTCTGGAGGAAGTTCAAACACTTTCGTATGGATTTCTATACAAACGGTACTCGCAGCTATTGCAATGCCGTTCCGAAGCTGCTTATCGGAGTTAATAATTTGAGCTTAATGGTCCCGCTGAAGACACGTGAAGGTCGCAGACACGAACCCGTTGCCGTTAAAACCAGACTATGTTGGTGTATCTATGGCGGTACAACTAGCAACGGTCAGAAACCATCCGTTAACTGTCATGCTTGTGAATGTCTGTCAGATCAAACTTTGTATGATCTTGTCAAAGATTTCTTCGCCACGGATGATGTCGGAGCGCAACCTGTAGCGCCACTTCTTTCGGAAGAAGAAAAGTGTGCTCAAAAAATGTTGGAGAAAAAAAAACGGTTGGAATCGGTAACCATTTTGAAACCGATCTGTTATGGAAGTTTGACCATATTGAGCTTCCTGATAGTTACACTATGGCTTTTCGACGGCTAGAATGCTTAGGGAGGCGAATGAATAGGAACCCAGAACTAAGGGAAATCTTGCAGCGTCAACTAGTGAAATACGAAGAAAAAGGCTACGCCCACCGTGCAGAAGAATTTCCCAACGCGGATGTCTGGTACTTGTCTCTGGGAGCTGTAGCCAACCCTCGGAAACCAGGCAAAATTCGAATGATTTGGGATGCAAGAGCTGCCGTGAACGGCATCTCCCTGAATTCAGTACTGCTGAAGGTCCGGACCAACTTACGTCGCTTCCCAGCGTGCTAATACGTTTCCGTCAATACAACGTAGGTGTTTCTGCCGATATTAAGGAGATGTTCCACCAAATCATTTTTTTTTTTGTGTCTTTATTAAAGAGACTTTCAGCCCGAGGCTGGCTCGTCTCCGAGGTCCACCAAATCATCATTCGTAAAGCATATCGCACTCCCAATGATTTCTCTGGCGAAATAATCATTCTAAAAGACCAGACGTATACCTTATGGATGTAGCAATCGCAACGTCCAGCTCAACGTGCTCACCGGCTTCCGCACAAAACATCAAAAACAAGAACGCAAGTGATTTCCAAGAACTGTATCCTCGTGCCTACGAAGGCATTGTGTCGTCTAACCACTACGTGGATGACTCTCTGGAAAGCTACGAATCCATAGAGGAGGCGATTAAAGTGTCCCAGGACATGCGGTTAATGACAAGCAAGGTGGCTTCGAACTGAGAAATTGGCTATCGAACAGCAACGAAGTTCTACGCAGTCTGGGCGACACCAAGCAGATAAGCAAGATGGCTACGAACGAGTGCTTGGGTTGTTATAGCTGACAAAAAAAGGATGCTTTCAGTTTTTCAACGGAGATGAAGCCGGAGATAGTTGATTTGATCAACAGCTGTGAACAACCTACAAACAGACAGATGCTGAAGTGTTTGATTTCGCTTTTAGATCCGCTGGGTCTGTTGAGCTAATTCGCTGGTCACGGGAAAATCCTCCTTCAAGATGTGTGGCGATCCGGAGTGGGATGAAGTAGTGAGTGACGAGCTGCATCGACGGTGGCGAAATTGGACAAGTCTGTTTAAAGATGTCCGAAAGCTTAAAATTCCTCGCTGCTACTTCTTCGGTGCTGTCAAAGAGAGATACAGAGATTTAAAGTTACACGTTTTCGTAGATGCGAGAGAGTCTGCATACTGCGCGGCAGCGTATTTTCGGACGTTGAACTCTGATGGAGTGCCGGAATGTGTGCTTGTGGCTGCGAAAACACAATCTATTCCACGACTAGAGCTGCAAGCCACAGTCCTTTGAGCTTGTTTATCGCAATTTGTTGAAGAAAATCACACTGTGCGTGCTACAAGAAAAGTTATGTGGAGTGATTCGGCAACTGTTCTGTCTTGGATTCGAGCTGTTCATCGTAAATACAAGCAGTTTGTTGCGTGCAATGTGAGACTCTGACGGTGGATACCATCAACACAGAATCCGCCTGACATTGCAACGAAATGGGGAAACGGTCCAGACCTGAAAAATGACAGCATCTCCTTACGATTCTCTCAGCTAACTAGGCCGTTGACGGCGAAGATAGGAAGGAGCAACGCAAAACGCTGGATAGCTCTGTTCACGTGCCTGACTGTTCACGTCCACGTGGAAACCAAGGACATTGACATCCCACATAGTATTTGGAAATTAGTTTCTTGTAATAAGTTGTGCTTACTTCGTCTTATTGGACCAATGCAGTGGAAATTTCCAAGTCTTAGTTAAATTCATAGATATTTTAATTCAATTGAAAGAAGTTTTTGAAACAAAATCAGAAGTGGTTTCTGAGGTACATAAAAGTGGCTTTGGCACAGTTCGTCGAATGCAGTTTGGTCGTATGACATTTAGTCGAAAGAACATTTTGGTCGCATTGACATTTAGTCGATAGACGTTTGGTCAAAAGGACATTTAGTCGAATTGACATTTAGTCGAATGTTGAATGTGAATTTCTGCATAACAAGTCGGTAATAGATAATTTAGTAAAATGGATAATTAGTCAATGTATTTTTGGTTGAACTTGTTTTTTTTGTCTATTCAATTTTTGACGCAAGCTAAAATACCAATGATTCAATATTATTCTGCAAATGCTTCATCGTAGTCAGCTTTGGCAAATTTCGCCGAAAGGACGTTTAGTCGAAGGGACATTTGGTCGAATGGACATTTCAGCAAAAGTAAAGTGCAGCATAGGTTTTCTTATTCTTTCCATGGATACGTTTTCTTTAGCACAATATTTGTACAATAATTAATATAAAATTCTCTCCCAACCATAATTCGTTAATGGTGGGCCGAAAGCTTAATTGCGGCCAAATATCCATATGCCCTAACCAATGTCTATTCTTCGTAATGTCTTTCCGATCAAGTGTCTTTCGACGAACCATCATTTGACTTAATGTCTTTTGACCAGGTGGTATTGATTCATCGTAGTTGGTTAGAGGGGTTCGCCAAAGTCAATATCCTGTCGGGAATATTTATCGTTTTCCTATTATTTATTCTTTTTTATTACCCCTCATTCTTTAGATAATACTGGAGCAATAATTATATGACTTTTTGACACTCGGTGGAACGATTAAATGCACCAAGATTATTCCTTCGAAAATCTGCTTTCGACCAAATGTCCTTCGGACCAAACGTCATTCGACCAAGTGTACTTTCGTAAACCCCTCCCTCCCCATCCTACGTCTACGTAGACTTTTCCAAATTTAACAAAATCTATATATATATAAACCAATCTATGTAGGGGAACTGTACCGGTTTTGGCCATGTTCCTAATTTGGTTAATTTTGCGAATAACTTTAAAAATAAAGCAATTTACAAGGGTTTTATTAGTTCCAACAAGAGATATATCCCTCATGCTTCAACGCTGCTTTGAACTGATCGATTATTTTGGAAAAATATGTATTTTTCTGGGTTGGCCAAATTAGGCACTAAGTTGGCCAAAACCGGTGCACTTCTCCTATGTATGTATGTTCGCTAACTACTTCTGAACCACTTGACCAATTTCAACCAAATTTGGTACACACATTCTCTATCCTAAGGAGAAGATAACAAAATGGGTGAAATGGTCATTGGGAAAAAAGGGAGGGTAAGGGGGAAGGGGTTGTCTTTAGAAATCGAGAAAATTTCTCTACAATCTGATTTATTATGATCTGAAAGATGCCGAAAAAGATACGGTGATAGAGAACAGAGTGTAAAATAATCGAAATATTTTGGTGAACTTCCCCTTTCTTCACTTGTCAGCTCACTTCCAGACACATTCATGGTCGGCTCTGGACTGTCAATATTCAGTTGAATATTAGTCATTGAATATTTATGCACATTTTACAAATTGATAAATTATCTGGAATCTGAACACGTTTCAAATAAGTAAAGTAATGTATCACATAGAACTGAATCCGATTTTCATCCGCGAGGCACTTTCAACGGTAAACATCAACATAAACAATGCTAATTATGTTTTTTTTCTGCACATAGTAAGCACACTCAGTGACAGTCGAATGAATGAGTTTGTGGAGTAGTCGTCTGACTATGTCATTCTATGTTTTGAATATTCATGCGATGTTTGTCAAAATTCGGACCGAAGTTGCTTCATGAAGATGAATATTTTATGCTCTGATAGAGAATACTCCACACAACTGTAACAGCAAAACAAAACTTCAGCGGCAGCAGCTGCAGACAAGCAACGCCGACGACAATGAGTTAGTGCTCTCCACCATTTTCTTCTTCACAATTATATTGTTTTTGTACAATAGTTTAACACCGTATGATTGATTTTTGGTAGAATGTATTCACTTTACTATACAAATAATTTTATGCTTTGCTGACAAACTAAATTTTGTATTATTAGAGCTGCACATGAGTTAACATAAGAACATTCATTGGGGGATGGAGGACAATGAAACGATTCAAGTGGCAAACGAAATGTAGACACTTCTTGTGGCCGCCCAAGTAATATTTTTAGTTTTATTATGGTCTAGAAAACCATTAATTACTCTACACGACTTCCAGAAAACCAGTGGAGTTCAAAACCCCAATGTTACTGGGGAGGGTAAATGAAAGATGAGTATTAATTTCACTTAGATAGCAAAACAGTTGAATAATTAAATTCTGGGAACTATTTTACAATGACCATGCCAAATGCAATTGCCTTTCCCCACACTCAGATGCAATCGAATTCGAAAGGGCATCCAAAGTTAACAATTCAATTCACTTAATACTCGAAACAACTCAGTTGCAATGCCCGGTTGAAGGGCGCAAACAAGCAACAACATTATAATGCCGTTGTCAAACAAAAAATAAATCGTGTCACTCGACAGAGAAAAAAAGGAAAAAGAAAAACGAGATGTGACACGAAAAATCTGTTCCAAACAACAATTCCATTCAAAACTTTGTCAACATGGAAAGCGCAGTAAAAGCGCACGCCGCCGCCTTCCCGCACGATCCCTCCCCCGTTCTACCAGTCGGTGGACGTGAAACGGCCGTAACGGATTGTCATCGGATAGTCCCTGCGGGACTCCAGGAAAATCTGTGACCTGCGCTCGGCCGAATATAAAAGTCACGTTCATGACACTTGCCCGGCTAATAGACACAACACAGCAGCGGCATTTTTGTGACTCGCTGCCCGAGCCGTGTCGATCCGTCCGGTGTGTCATTGCGCTGCCAAAATAATAATAAAATAGATTTGATTCATTAACTGAAGGCACGTGAAAAATGATGGGGTAAAGGCGTCGAAGGCCGTCCGAAGTGTGGTTTTCGTTAGCCCAATTTCTTCATCAATTACAAACAAGTCAATTATCTAATTTTCAATTAACCATATATTATTAGGCAAAATACTTCTTGTCTCTACTCAATAGATAACGTGCTTATTCGATAAATCAGATCCTGAAGAGATTTTTCTAGATACAATGATTGTGTTCATTCGAGAGCGATGACCTTTTGCGTCAATAACGCAGCATCATTCTTGGGTTTTGTGGAGTCTTCCGTAGCTCAGCGGTACCATATTTAAGATGAAAATTCCTTTTAACTATCCTTACAGTGTATCATTACAAATGCATTAATGCTAACATGCCTGTTAAGTTCCGTAGCATACTAACCGTTAAAGCAATGTTCCAGTTGGGTGTGCTCAGCCGATAAGAAGAAATTCCCGGATTTCGCATTCGACTGCCGAGAATCTGCCAATTTAATTTCGCAAACTCAGAAAACTGCATTCAGCGGGCTTGTTGGATGGATACACTCGCGGCGAAAGCCGCGGGCGGCGGCAGCAACAACCATTCGCGAAACGCGAATGGATTTTAAAATTGACAACAGATTGAAAAGCTGAACATCGAGTACCTGAATGCAGCAGTGGCGGCGGCGGCGGCGATGATCAGGTTAACGCACTACGAAGAATATAAAAATGTCGCGGCGATGGCGCACAGTGGGACCAATTCCAAAAAAGACGGTCAAAAATGTTAATGAAAAATGAAAAAAATGGTCTAGCAGGCCACATATTATGATATTTCATTGAATGGATGGTTCATCTTCTCGACATCACCGACTCGTAAGCTAGAGATCCACTACCGGAACGAGACGTGGGGCACCAGTCGTCGCAAGCACGCTAACGTTCTCAAAGACAACGTGCTTGCACCAAGTGGTGCCTCATCAAATATCAATGGCTGGCACCGCCAGTGTAGAGTTCTATTTCTATGAGCACTTTCAGAGGTATTCCTTTAATTACCAATTTCTGTCGTCACCTCACTGCAGTGCTAACAGAAAAATGTATTCCGTTATTAGAAATTGTAAACATATAGAATGGATTTAATTTCGTCCCTACACAAAGTAAAGCTGTAGAGGCGCTAATCGTTTCTTGATATTACGGTTCATGTGAAAAATTCATGATCTTTTTACAGAGTAAGTATGGAAAATTAGACGTAGGGGTCAAATAAAATACTCTCCCTGCATTGCGACTAAACATGACATGACTTGATAGTTTTCCTACTTATTTTAACAATATTTTCAAAATCTCAGAGCGCAAGTGCCTGTAAAAACTCATGATCACGTGGAATTTCCTTAATTAAAGTATGCGTGAGAAAAGAACAAATGGTACTAGGGGGCTGTACACATATTACGTATGCCCTGATGGGGGAGGGGGATCTGTCGTTTTACCTATAAATAAAAAAATCATTTGTATGTAAGAAATCTTACATGAAGGGAGGGATGTTGAAAAAACAGAAATGACGCTTACGTAATAAGTGTACGACCCCTAGACAATTTTCAGCTGATGTTGCACCATTGTATTGGGGCAAATGAGAATTAGGAGAAGAGAAAACATATTGTGCGTTGCTTTTTATCAAAATTGATTGGCACACCGAAACGACCACTGTCAGTAAAACCGAAATAACTGAGCGGGCGGAGGGTGGCGGAACCTAATTTCTGCAGGATTGGATTCCTGACAAAAAAAATGAAACTACAGTGTGAATTTCATTGATGGGTACCGATGGGTACCTTTTTGAATTTCACAATGAATACAGCAAGAAGATAATACAATAATAATTTTATACATAATAAAGACCGAGTACTTTCTGCGCGATCAAAAATAATTTACGAACGTATATGCGTGGCTTTATTAGTTTTTGGACTACACTTTGTGATGGTGCCAAATATAATAGGTTTGGGTGATGTATACGTCGTGGCCAACATAATGAAGCTGTAAGATAAATGTTAAAAGATTTAACAGAATTAAAAATCGACAACATGCTCAACTTGTATTGGCTGTAAAGGTAAGATCCACCCGAATAAAATGACTCAAAACTATGTTAACATCATCGTCAAGTATTCTACTAACACCCCATGACTCAAGTTATCAATTTGGATCATTTTGAAAAAATGCTTTTTGACCGTCTTTTTGAAGATTGGTCCTTCTGTGTGGCGGTGCAAGGAATGTCCAACATTTCGATAAAATTACCCCGCTCGCAGATGCCACCCCGGCTGGACCGGATCGTGCAGATTCAACAGCGACCGACATTGTTCGCAGCAGAGGACACGGGGACAGCTCCGATGGATGGCGTCAGCTCGTTAGTTCTCGAATCAACCTTCCAATTCGCAATATTGTTCACATCGAAGCGGCCGCGTCACGGCCGGTAAAGTGATGGAGCGTTATGCAAATTTTTCTCCATCAGGAGAGTGACAATCATGTATACAATACTGATCGAAAAAGATGAAGCAATTCGAACCCCGAAATCAATCATTTATAATTAAAAAACCCCTGCTTATCATCCTTCAGACATTTCCGTTCCGAACTGGATGGACGTGACACTGCAGTGTGCAACAAGATATCGGATTGTTGTATAGTGAGTCAGGCCGAACATCAATGGGTAGGATTTTCTTGTCTCGGACATGACTGGGCACCGTGGTTTGGGAAGGGTATGCGATGTCATATTTTGCCTTTTCAAATTTTAAATAGAACAATTTTTGGACTGATGAAATACAATACAAATGAGATTCGATTGGAAACGGGATTCGATTTGAATACAATTTCATCGGAATCCCAAATGGGATTCGTTTTGAATTCCAAATGGGCTTCGTTTTCAATCCCAACTAAGACTCCATTAGAATCCAAAATAAAATTCAATCGGAGTCCCAACAGTAATACGTTTAGAATCCCCAAAAAGAATCGATTAGAATTCCAAATGAGATTCGATTGAAATCCCAAATTAAATTCTATTGGAATTCCAAATTGGATTCGATTGGAATCTTAAAAGGAATTCGATTAAAATCCCAAATGGATTCGATTGTAGTTAAACATGGGATTCAATTAGGGTTCGATTGGAATCCCAAATAGGTTTCATTTGGAACCTTAGTTTTTTTCCTTGTCGGATATTTTTATCACTGCGACCATATTTAAAATAAAAAAAAAATTTGAACTTTTAGTGGAACGCGTAAGCTAATATCTTCCGGTCTGTTCATCAATATTCCTAGCGATTCATGAATCAAATTGGACATACCTTCAAGATGTGTTCCATTACAGGTAACCCAAGAATTTCGTGGAGTATAGACTTTAAGGTCTATACGGGTAATGAAAGATCTATTTGCTCTTCTCGAAATGAACATGCTGTTAGTTATCATTTTGATCAAATAGCATTTGACGTCTTGTTTAAGGCATATTCAATATGTTTATATGGATCACATAGAACATGAACCATTTTTGGAAAGATCTAACAGCCATTAGGGCGTATACTCGGAAGACCTGGAATTCTCGGAAGACCAGGAATAAAATAATGTTTTTGGTTCTATGGATTACAAAGCCCATTATCCATTTTGAAAAACAAAATAACAGCCGTTTGGCTGTATTACGAAATCAAATTTTCTGGGTTTGTTTACCCCCTCCACACATGCAAGGTTTCTGTCATACAAATGATTTTTTATTTGTATGGTGCGTAAGAAAAAATAGACCCCCTTCTCGATAAGTGCTTGTGTAATATGTGTACGGCCCTTTGGATACGCATGCAGTCCTTCAGGCCGAAATTCCAGGGAATTCTTGGATGAACTGTAATGGAAAAATTGTTGAACGCTCATCCAATTCAATTCTATGCATAGCATAGCATAGTTACGGTGTACTTCGTAGATTGGACACTAGTGATACTCATGTTTTTCTTTTGAAATCCTTATTCAGATTGCTATCAGAAATCAAGGTGGGTGTTGTCCTTGATTTCAATCTAGGATAAAAATCACAAAAGCATGAGGATTACTACTCCTGGCCACGCCCATCTTCACCGTAACTTGGGAGGGGAATGAAGTGTTGATGTAGTACTTACTTAACGAGAGGCCCCCGACTCAGCGACACCCTCATAAGTACCACGGAGTTGGATATTGGGAAAGGTGTTCGTTGGGTCAGGATTTGCCTGTAGGTGACAATGTGACCGTGGTAGATCTTACACCGTAACACACCACGCAAAGGTGTCTACCCAGTGTTACGGGGGGCTCATCCAATTCAATTCTATGGGCCACAATCAGCATTAACAAATAAATAAGCAAGCAGCTCTCATGGAGCTCAAGACCGATACTCCAGGTAATTCTCGTTTGAGCTGGGATGGATATTTTTTCTACGTCGGTAGGAACTCCGCCACCAATCGCCGGCGAAACCAATTATTTCGAAGCCCTGGGCTATCTGATACTTGAGAAGATCATGAAAAATATGTTGTTCTAGAAAGATGTTCGGAATAAGTAAGGGCATCATTATGATGCGGAGGGCTTAAGTCGGCTGATTTAGGACAATTTTATCAACTTCGATTAGGGTGACCCTCAAAAAACAGTATTGTTGATTTACTTTTTTATTCTTATTTTTTTTTCGGAAAAGTCGTCTTTGAGTGACTTTTAAGGCTAAAAAATGCGTCTTTTGATGTGTGGATATGCTCAATATCTTTAACCAATCAAAAATAAAAAATACGATTTTTTCAAAAGTGGATGTCTCCGTCTGGCGCAAACCAAAAACAATATATCTACACGGCATTTGAAAGAGCAACTCATATTCTTCATTAATCAGAAAATTGGAGAAATGTTTTTTATCTCAAGTCTTATCAGTTTGGCTTATGTAATATTTTTTCATATAAATAGATATAACCTGGTAACGGAAAAGGATACAGACAATGCTCTTATAGCAAACCACGGGTCTTGAAAAGCCTCAAAAGTCTTCGGAAGATGACAAAAATCTGCAGATTTACGAGAAAGAATGCATTTTCTGTCAAAACTTAAAAGAATTGATCTACGAAGTTGCTTTGGATACTAAGGCCCTTGTTATAGAGTTATCTAAAAACCCAGATTAATCCACCTAGCAGTGATGATGCCTTTCTCTTGCATTATAAAATATATTGAAAAAATCACATTAGAAAGGTCAAAAAAGCTCTTTGGGGGAATAGATCACATTTTTTCGATCATTTTTAATATTTTTGCCTTGCCACCATTCAAAAAAAATCGTTCTTTGAATTTTCAAGGGGGACCTTTGGGGAAAAACAATGTTTTTTCAATAATTCCGAAAAGCAATGATCGGGCCCATTTCCAATAGCAAACAATTCCCCGTCGAATGCAACTTGTTGCGAGTAAATCGGATAATTCTAAGTTCTAAAAGTGTGCCTACAAAATTTGTACACATACACACACATACACAAAAAACAGACGTCACCTCAGTTCGTCGAGCTGAGTCGATCGGTATATAACACTAAGGGTCTCCGGGCCTTCTATCAAGTTTTTTAGCAATCATATAGCCTTTCGGTACAACTTTGTTGTACGAGAAAGGAAAAAATGCATATGTTACAAATATGCGATCGTGCGGTAGTACAATGATTAGCGATAGTAAATACAATGATTAGCGCAACGGCGCGTTTTGAAAAATACATATGGATTAAAATTCGATATGTTTCCAACTTTCCTGATTCCCACGTAGTGTTTTTTCACCAATGTAATATTAAAGTTCAATCATACTGCATAGTTGTATGTCATACATTGATTTTGCATCCCTTTGTGTAATAATTGTACAAGTACATTTGTGAAAATGAAACCAACAATTCACATAAATATAAATGAAAAAAAAAGCCGCATAATATGGAAATAAGGAGGTGTATGAAAACGAACGTTATATTCAAATCACCCATATGCCCAAACTACACCATCTTCCACCCAAACCAACCAAACCACCCAAACCAAAAAGCAGTTAGCCTTAATGACACGCCTCTTCTGTCCTTCCAAAGCATGAAACAAAATGGCAGCAAACGTAACGAGCGCACGAGAAAGCATGTACGTAGGTATGCGATTTTTATTTCCAACGACGAAACTTTTACAGCTGTGTTGAGGCGGATGAAGTCATCGGCTTCGGGTCTCTAGCGCGTGTGTGTTCGTCCATTAGTTTTCGTCTTCCACATTTGAAGCTTTGGAAAACTTTGCTTGAGAGGTTAGCATCATCAATAAAGCACGAAAGAAGCAACACAAACATTCATGCTGTCAGTTATATACACGGTGCGAAATTTATTCACCGCATGCAGAAATGCTACACCCTTAATTTGTTTTACTCAATATTGTGCGGTTACTTGCTAAGTTTTTTTAAACTTTATTAAGTGTTATTTTAATCTCCAGATTATGTTCAACACCGTACTTGCTAAATGGACACGGTCGGTTAAAGTAGCTGTTCCTTAAATAGTTCGTTAAAGTAGTCGCTAGATTATTCGCTGTTGGTTTGAGCGAGACAGAGTATATGTCAAAAAAAATTAACCAGCAATCTGCGGTGTATTGTTCGAAATGAACGTTTATCAGCTTTATCAGCAATGGACTTTCTGCTGTACTATAGATCTCGCATAATTTATCAAAAGGACCTAAGTAACATTTTTTCATGAATTAATTTGAGTACTGCAATCAACAGAACAACATGAAAGCTATTGCGATTCTTTTCTAAAATTAGCATACTGGCTCACCAGTTACGCGCCGGGTCCCATGCGCTGAGTTGTGCGCCATGCAAAAGTAAATAAACCAATGTCAAATAGATGTGAGCTTTCGATAAGCTTTTCCACATTCGCTTGTAAGGTATGTAGCATATTGTCGTCCCTTTACGAAAAGATATTTTTAAGTGAAATTGGTCGAGGTTTAGTAGTTTTTGCTTTTCTTTCGCCTGTGTTGCGTTCGGGATATTGTTTAAGTGGATATTAGTAGTGCAATTATGTTTAATTTGTGATGTAATATTCTACACTTAAATTGAGTAAAGTACCATAATATGACACAATACCTTAGCGGCGCACAACTAAGCGAGGCAGAGGTGAATGAGCAAAATGCTATAATATCTCGAGAATCACAATATTGATTGCAGTATTCAAATTATTTTCAATTCACGAGAATCACAATATTGATTGCAGTATTCAAATTATATTCAATTCATGAAAAAAAATGTTACTTACGTCCTTTTGAAAAGTTAAGCGAGAATTCATGAAAAAAATTTACTTAGGTCCTTTTGAAAAGTTATGCGGGAAATGTAATAAAATGCGTAAAGCCAAAATAGAACTTTTTGGGAACTTGCAAGTGTTCTGATTGTTTAAGTTGACTTTTTGTAAATTTATTGGTCAATATTTAAGAAGTGCAGTTAAAAGAAAAGTGCATACTTAGTTTATTCAAATTTGATTCAGACTATCTTTTGAAAAGGGTCAAACTTGTTTTTACTGATTTTTTCAAATGGATATAATCGAAAAACGACCCTTCCTACAAAAAAGTGTTGTATGGGTGACTATCGCAAAATCAGTCAAACTTTCTAATAAAACTTTTTGAAAAACTCAAAATTGAACCCTACACTAAAAAAAATCGATTTAAAAAATTAAAAGTCGATTTGCAAAAAAACGCCCTTTTCGATTTGGACGAAATTTTGTCTCAAGATAGGTGATTATGTTCCCTACCAACCGTCCATACATCGCAAGCTGGGCACTTTGAAGGGAAAAAAAAATTTCTAACAAAAACTTTTTCTTGACGGAATTGATTTTTTCAGTGTCTTTAAGGGGTGGATTTAACATATGTATACATAATATACTCATATTAAGTATTCCTGTACAGTCAGGCAGAGTACAATGTTTTGGTCGTAACTGGTCGCAACTAAAGAAGCTAATAATGGAATATAATATTTTTTTTGAAGATATAAACCCCTTCTTAATATTACTCTTAATTTAAAAACAAACTATATTTAGTGACTAAATTAGACAATGTATCATAAAAATAGATTTGCTTGGGGTTCTATAACGATGGCTTTCATTGGTTTAATTTCAGATGAAAATACACTGAAAATAATTCCGACAAGAAAAACTTTTTTTCCTTAAGAGTGCCCAGCTTGCGATGTATGGACGGTTGGTAGGGAACATAATCACCTATCTTGAGACAAAATTTCATTTAAATAAAAAAGGGCGTTTTTTCGCAAATCGACTTTAAAATTTTTAAACTGATTTTTTTTCAGTGTAGGGCTCAATTTGGATTGTTTCCGATATTTTCACTAGAAAGTTTGACTGATTTTGCGATGGTCACCCATACAACACTTTTTTGTGGGATGCGTCGTTTTTCTATTATATCCATTTGAAAATATTAGCAAAAAAATTTCAGCTCTTTTCAAAGGATAGTCTAGATTAAATTTGGAAAAACATTTTTGTTTTCATTTCGGATCATCTGGTGATTTTTCATTTCTCATTTCTCATTTAAGAATACTTCTTACTTTTCACTCCTCACTTCGCACTTCTCACGTCTCACTTTTCACTTCTCACTGCTCACATCGGCCCATAGAGGAAAGAAATGGCAGAAATGACGCTTAACTTTTAAAAAGAACATATCTCGCTGAACTTTTCAAAAGCACCGAAGTAACATTTTTTTCATGAATTAATTTGAATAGCGCAATCAACAGAACAACATGAAAGCTATTGATTGCAGTATTCAAATTAATTCACGAAAAAAATGTTACTTAGGTCCTTTTGAAAAGTTAAGCAAGATATGTCACCTTTTATTCATGAATTAATTTGTGTACTGCAATCAAAAGCTATCATATTGGTCTGTTGATCGCAATATTAAAATTCATTCATGAAAATATGTTTCTTAGGTCATTTTGAAAAAATAAACGAGAATTTTCAGTGTACACATGAAATCTTAAAATAGGTACTTTTTAACTCATTAATGGGTTTCTATGTTTCTTTGTGAAGTTTTTTCTTCCGTGTAAGCTGTGTATTCTATGCTGTCAGTGTGCCGGTTTCGAATAAATTGTGTCTTGGGAGAACATAACCTACAAAATCGATAGCTTATTTGTTACGAAATAATGATGTCTCATAACTCTTTGAATATTTACTATTTTTTGAGAAGTGCCATCATTATGAAACTCAATAGTGAACAAGAAGAAAACATTCCCCATCGAATGCAACTTGTTGTAGCAAAATCGATTCAGGTTTAGTACTAGAAAAATTGGCTAATGTTTCAATGTGCACACACATACGCACACACACACACACGGACACACACACGGACAGACAGACATTTGCTCAGTTTGTCGAGCTGAATCGAATGGTATATAATACTATGGGTCTACAAGCGCTCTATAAAAAGTACGTTTTGGGAGTGAAATGAAAGCCTTTCTGGTACAACTTTGTTGTACGAGAAAGGCAAAAAGGGTAAAAAAAAGGTTTTTTTTCCCGAATATTGACATAAAATCTATTACAAAATTATAGTAAACATCTTTCTAAACAACTTTGCTATATAAGCTATTTCTATAGCTCATAAGTTCACAGATTTAAATTTTCAATATTTAATTTTAATTGCTAGGATAAGAGTTATCCTTTAAAAAACATTTTAACCTGCTTTTTTTATTTTTCACAGATGTCTTCTTCTGAAGAATTTTGGGACTTTTCAATACACGTGTTTGCTTTAAGAACACCGTCTGTATCTTTCTTTGTTACCGGTTTTTTTTTTTGAGAGAAAGTGAGAAATGAGAAGTAAGAAGTGAGATATAAGAAAACATAAGTGAATGTAAAAGATGGGAATGAAAAGTAAGAAATAAATAAAGGGAAGTGAGAAATTCAAAGTGCGAAGTGAAAAGCGAGAAAGGGGAAGTGAAAAGTGAAAAATGAGAAGTGAGATGCGGGAAATAAGAAATGAATAGTGAGAAAAGAGAACTTTGGAGTGAGAAGAGAGTAGTGGGAAGCGAGATGTGCGAAGAGAAAATTAGGAAGTAAGTAGTGAGAAGTGAGGAATGAGGAGTTAGAAGGGAGTTGTGAGAAGGGAGTAGGAAGAAGAGTGAACGAAAAGTATAAACGAGATTCTCTTTCCTCCTTTCTTTTCTTCTTTCTGTCTTATATCTCTCCACTGACTCTACGACACTACCCATAATGCGGGGTGTAGGCCACCGACTCGAACGCCACTATCCCGAAAGAGTCACTACCTCGAATGCCATTAACCCTAGTGGCACACTACCCCGAATGATGCAGTACCCCAAATCAGTCATTGTTTCAAGTTTATTATTCAATTGAATTAATATTACTCAATAAAAGTTTATTCAGAATTCATATGAACGAATAATAGATTGCGCTTCGCCTGGTACTGTTTCAATACAGTATAGCATTAAGTATTCTTACTCCGTAACACCCTGTTCCACTTCGTATGGCACCCTTCAAGATTTCTAAAGGGAAAATTATGCACCATGTTCTTATGTACAATGCAGAGAATCGGAGGCAATTGCGGTCCACGTCAGCATGGCTACAAAGGCAACAAGCTTGAAGTTGTTTCTTGGTCGCTGTAGTAATGGCAACGGATGAAGCGTGGTCTCAGAATCAACGAGGGAGTTGGAGGCAATCATTGTCCACGTCAGCATGGCTACAAGGGCAACTAGGTTGAAGTTGTTCCTTGGTCGCTGTAGTAAAAGCAACGGATTCTGGATGAAGCGTGGTCTAAATCTCAGAATCGACGAGTGGGTGAATGAGTGAGTAAGAGGGAGCGAGTAGACGTGAGTGAGTAAGAGTTAATGAGTGAGTAAGAGTGAGTGAATGAGTAATAGAGCATGTATGAGTGAGTAAAAGTGAGTGATGAGTGAGTAAATAAAGGTGAGTGAGTAAATAAGAGTGAGTGAGTAAAAGTGAGTGAGTGAGTAAGAGTGAGTGAGTAAGTAAGAGTGAGTGACACCACAAAAGTTCAATTAGTGGACGCAGTGGTTTCTCGCCTCAACAAAAAAAAAAGAGTGAGTGAGTAAGTAAGAGGGAGTGAGTTAGCAAGTGGGTAATAGTGAGTGCATAAGTAAAATTGAGTGGTATGAATGAGCGAGTGAGTTGGAGTAAGCCAGTGAGCAAGGGCGAGTGAGTGAGTAAGAGTGAGTGGGTAAGTAAGAGTGAGTGAGTGAGTTAGAGTGAGTGGGTAAGTAATAGTGAGGGAGTGAGTAAGAGGAAGGTGTAAGTTAGAGTAAGTGAATTAGTAAAAATGAGTAAGTGTGTAACAGGGGATTTAAGGGTAAAAGTGAGTGAGTGAGTGATTAAGAGTGAGTAACTGAGTGAGTAAAAGTGGATTACTGAGTAAGAGTGGTTGAGTGACTAAGGTGGTTGAGTAAGTAAGAATGGGTGAATAAGTAATAATTAGTGAGGTAGAGGAAGTAAGTGAGTATGGGGGTGAGTCAGTATGGCAAGTTGTGTTGATTTAAAGAAGGCATCAACTCTGTTCCCCTTCTATCGGGCAGACGCGTTACTTTTAAAAAGGCATTATTTTCTCTGTGTGCCTCATCCTGGTATAAACAAGTTTATTTAAAGAAGGTATCATCTTCTCTGCCAGCGTTATATCGGGCAAACGCGTTCATTTAGAGAAGGCATTATTTCCTCTGTGTACCTTATAGCGTACAAACTCGTTTATTTAAAGAATGCACTATTTCCTTTGTGTGACCTATAGTGGGCAAACGCGTCCATTTAAAGAAGGCATCATCTCCTCTGTTCAAAGTTCTATGAGAAGTTGAACCGTGCACGTAAGGACGTGCCACAGCCCGATATGTGTAAGGACATAAACGGGAACCTTCTTACAAACGAGCGTGAGGTGATCCAAAGGAGGCAGCAGCACTACAAAGAGCACCTGAATGGCGATATGGCAGACAACGGTGGCGGTATGGTAATGAACCTAGGAGCACGCTCGCAGGACATGCGACTTCCGGCTCCAAATCTCCAGGAATCCAGGAGGAGATCGGCCGGCTGAAAAACAACAAAGCCCCTAGAGTTGACCAACTACCAGGAGAGCTGTATCAAAATCATCAAATTTAGCGTTACGTAATTTATGAAAGAACCAAGATCTTATCAGACCGTATTAGTAGCACAAAGAAATACTATTTATTATCAACTCCGGCAAACGTTGTATTGTTTTTTTTTTATTGTGATAATGAAGGCAGTATGTCCGGAATAATTTGATTATTGACAATAGGGCACTGCACGAACGAATCTTTTTCTCATTCGTTCTTCATGACATTTGACAGTTAGTGGCCTTATTGTTTTCTAATTTCTTTGCAGCGAGAAAGAGACAAAGCAGCCCGTGCAGTGCCCCATTGTTAAACTTATTACTGCATCACACTCTAGATTATGTTTATTGCATTCGTTTTGCATTTCTACTCAGCACATCAACATTTTAGTATTTTTACAATCTTGGTAATTTTGCAACTACTTTCATAACTTTCCACATATTCTCCTTATTATTTGTCCGTAAAATCATATGTCCTCCTTACGAAAAATTGATCTGGGAAGCCAATTTTGGGGTAAATGTCATCCGCACTAGTGGCCAAGCGGATGGAATGTAGCCTAATGATAAACCTACTTGGAATATCATTTTTTGTTAGAGTAGGTGACAAAATTACCCATTTGCAATGGTAGAAGAAAAATTTCATCTCTATCCGGTGAATTGAATGGTTCAAAGGAATCTACGGCTCATTCAACTTTACTATTAGTTAAAAAAAATTCTTATACAGAATGCGCGCATCGTTCCTGGATCTTTCTATTTCAGTTCATCGATTTTTTGTGGCTGATTTCATTGTATTCAGTTCCTATTGCATTCGCGTTTAGATCTCCATTTGGGCTAATGATAGAGCAGTGTCAGGCGAAACCGGCCATAAAAAGTCGAAGTTTGACACGAGCCGGTTGGATTTGGACCAAATTTTGATCAAATCTCTGATCATGTGACTTAAATTCACCATCAAAATCCTTGGAATTGTATTACAATACATCCTCAACAAATTAAAGAAAACAATATGGCAATGTGTTAATATAAAGCACCTGTTAAGCAAATTCCGCTATGACGATTTTTTCAGTAACAGGCTTGGAAGTCATAAGGCCACTGCTCGTTCCTGCTCCATACGAAGGAGGCCATGGGTTCAATTCCAGATCGTTTCCATCTCTATTCTAAATACCTTCAATTTGACCATTATAGCAGTCACTGTTAGAACTGAATCAAAGCTCATGTCTGCATTCATTCTTTCTTTTCTTTCACACTGGCAACACGTTAATTTACACGAAGCTCTGGGTAAGTGATAGAAGCAATTATATTAATTATTTTAATTATTTTTTGCTGTATTTTTTTATTCGAAAAATAAACGAGTTATAATGAGCTTGATCCAAAATGTGATTGAAATATCAAAGATGATTCCAGCAAAAAAAATTCCTGAAAAAACATTACCGAAAAATAAGAAAAATAATAACAACTACCGAAAAAAATATAAAGTTAAACATGAGAGGTGTATTCATATCATAAAGCACTTCTATTCAATGTGAGTTCATGGCATTCGTATTCCGTTGTTATGAACTTTCCAATTTACCGCCTCATCAAGTTAAAAAAATAACATGCTTTAGAAATTTGAGACAGGATTGATTAAAAAATAAACTATTTCAAAACGTTCATACTTAAAATATAAAAAAACGAGACAGCTCAAGAAATATTTTTGTAAGATTTCTCGGAGAATTTGAAAATGCTTGATGTTTTTTGGAAAAGCATTTTTTAAGAAATAGGGTATTGTTAATGGTTTCACAGACCACTATGTGTCCGAAAAGAATTCTTAAATTCAGATATACTTCTAAGGTTCCAGTTTGATGTCTTAGCTTTAGAATGATTGTAATGCTAATATAATTTTCTAAAATTATCAAACAGATGTATAGACGGTAAGTGTGATTTCTTGAATAGAAACAATTTAGAAGTTTTAACTAATAAAACTATAACACTTAACAGATTTCAGAGCTAATGTATTTGTATTTCGAGAAGAAAGCTGCGACACGTGAAAGGATCTAGGAAGTGAAAGGATTGTCGGTTGTGATTTCTTCAATCTCTGAATTGAAAAAAAATATTCCTGAAATTTCTGAAATCTCTGACACTTGAGATTAGTTGTCATCAGTGGTGCGAATTCTCAATCTTAGTGACTGAAATTTGTTGGATATTGATACCATTGCCTCTTCACATTCACTCACTTCACATGAAAGACAATGACAGGAAATTTGTGCCGAATGATCATCAGCTTCAGCCCGTTGTTGGCAAACCGACTTTGCTAAGCTACTCCTGCGTTGTCGTTCTGACTGAAAGGCACCGTCATAGGCAAAGAGGAGCAGAGAAAAATACAAAACAAAAGAATCACACTCAGTAGGCATTGTTGATAAATTGCACCACTGCATTGTCATTTATTTACAGTGTTCTGGAAAACTCCGATTTGAATAAGTACATTATGTGGAAGATTTTGGTTTGAAAAGTTTATTGGAGATAGCCACTTTCCTTCGATGGGACTCGAACTCATGACCCTCAATACTAAGGGCAAAATCTTCCGCATAATGATAAGAAAATTATTTTGAGCTTTTTAGTGGAATGTCTTCACTTGTCATAAGACGAGTTAATGAGTCAAGTACGAGACACTGAAGACGGCCTTACTGTTGAGGTCGAAATACGCATCTGTCAAGATACAATTAAGTGGTGGAATTCAATGGGATTGTATTAACTTATCTTAGTTCCGCATAATGTACATATTCACATGGGAGTGGCCAACTCCCGAAAAATTAACTTTGATTAAACGAAGTTTTCGTTTGTTTTTTAGGGGTTTTCAACATTTACATTTAGGATTGTAGTCTTACCGCACGGCTAAGCAGGGCCCACATGTGGGATTATTATTTTATTTTTTTGCCTTTCTCGTATACTAAGTATACGGTAAAGGCTATATGATCGCTCCAAAAACAAACTTTTTATAGAAGGCCCGGAGACCCATAGTGTTATATACCAATCGACTCAGTTCGACGAATCGAGGTGATGTCTGTGTGTGTGTGTGTGTGTGTATGTGTGTGTGTGTGTGTGTGCGCAAAACTACTCAAAAAATGTCACTCATTTTTCGGGCACTTATCCTCAACCGATTTGCTCGCAACAAGTTGCATTCGATGCAGAATCTTGTCCCATTGTTTCCTATTTGAAATTGGCCAGATCGAACTATGGGATCAGAAGTTATGGCCAAAATACAAATTCATACGAAAAAATCGCGTAAAAAATGTCACTCATTTTTCGGGCACTTATCCTCAACCGATTTGCTCGCAACAAATTGCATTCGACGCAGAATCCTGTCCCATTGTTTCCTATTTGAAATTGGCCAGATCGGACTATGGGATCAGAAGTTATGGCCAAAATACAAATTCATACGAAAAAATCGCGTAAAAAAATGTCACTCATTTTTCGGTCACTTATCCTCAACCGATTTGCTCGCAACAAGTTGCATTCGATGCAGAATCCTGTCCCATTGTTTCCTATTTGAAATTGGACAGATCGAACTATGGGATCAGAAGTTATGGCCAAAATACAAATTCCTACGAAAAATCGCGTAAAAATGTCACTCATTTTCCGGGCACTTATCCTCAACTGATTTGCTCGCAACAAGTTGCATTCGATGCAGAATCCTGTCCCATTGTTTCCTATGTGAAATTGGACAGATCAAACTATGGGATCAGAAGTTATGGCCAAAATACAAATTCATACGAAAAAATCGCGTAAAAAATGTCACTCATTTTTCGGGAAATTATTCTCAACCGATTTGCTCGCAACAAGTTGCCTTCGATGCGAAATCCTGTCTTATTGTTTCCTATTTGAAATTGGCCAGATCGAACTATGGGATCAGAAGTTATGGCCAAAATACAAATTCATACGAAAAATCGCGTAAAAAATGTCACTCATTTTTCGGGCACTTATCCTCAACCGATTTACTCGCAACAAGTTGCATTCGACGCAGAATCCTGTCCCATTGTTTCCTATCTTAAATTGGTCAGATCGGACTATGGGATCAGAAGTTATGGCCAAAATACAAATTCATACGAAAAAATCGCGTAAAAAATGTCACTCATTTTTCGGTCACTTATCCTCAACCGATTTACTCGCAACAAGTTGCCTTCGATGCAGAATCCTGTCCCATTGTTTCCTATTTGAAATTGGACAGATCGAACTATGGGATCAGAAGTTATGGCAAAAATACAAATTCATACGAAAAAATCGCGTAAAAAATGTCACTCATTTTCCGGGCACTTATCCTCAACCGATTTGCTCGCAACAAGTTGCATTCGATGCAGAATCTTGTCCCATTGTTTCCTATTTGAAATTGGCCAGATCGAACTATGGGATCAGAAGTTATGGCCAAAATACAAATTCATACGAAAAAATCGCGTAAAAAATGTCACTCATTTTTCGGGCACTTATCCTCAACCGATTTGCTCGCAACAAATTGCATTCGACGCAGAATCCTGTCCCATTGTTTCCTATTTGAAATTGGCCAGATCGGACTATGGGATCAGAAGTTATAACCAAAATACAAATTCATACGAAAAAATCGCGTAAAAAATGTCACTCATTTTTCGGTCACTTATCCTCAACCGATTTACTCGCAACAAGTTGCATTCGATGCAGAATCCTGTCCCATTGTTTCCTATTTGAAATTGGACAGATCGAACTATGGGATCAGAAGTTATGGCCAAAATACAAATTCCTACGAAAAAATCGCGTAAAAAATGTCACTCATTTTCCGGGCACTTATCCTCAACCGATTTGCTCGCAACAAGTTGCATTCGATGCAAAATCCTGTCCCATTGTTTCCTATTTGAAATTGGACAGACCAAACTATGGGATCAGAAGTTATGGCCAAAATACAAATTCATACGAAAAAATCGCGTAAAAAATGTCACTCATTTTTCGGGAAATTATTCTCAACCGATTTGCTCGCAACAAGTTGCCTTCGATGCGAAATCCTGTCTTATTGTTTCCTATTTGAAATTGGCCAGATCGAACAATGGGATCAGAAGTTATGGCCAAAATACAAAATTCATACGAAAAAATCGCGTAAAAAATGTCACTCATTTTTCGGGCACTTATCCTCAACCGATTTGCTCCCCACAAGTTGCATTCGACGCAGAATCCTGTCCCATTGTTTTGTATTTGAAATTGGCCAGATCGAACTATGAGATCGAAAGTTATGGCCAAAATACAAATTCATACGAAAAAATCACGTAAAAAATGTCACTCATTTTCGGGCACTTATCCTCAACCGATTTACTCGCAACAAGTTGCATTCGACGCAGAATCCTGTCCCATTGTTTCCTATCTTAAATTGGTCAGATCGGACTATGGGATCAGAAGTTATGGCCAAAATACAAATTCATACGAAAAAATCGCGTAAAAAATGTCACTCATTCTTCGGGCACTTATCCTCAACCGATTTACTCGCAACAAGTTGCCTTCGATGCAGAATCCTGTCCCATTGTTTCCTATTTGAAATTGGCCAGATCGAACTATGGGATCAGAAGTTATGGCCAAAATACAAATTCATACGAAAAAATCGCGTAAAAAATGTCACTCATTTTCCGGGCACTTATCCTCAACCGATTTGCTCGCAACAAGTTGCATTCGATGCAGAATCCTGTCCCATTGTTTCCTATTTGAAATTGGACAGATCGAACTATGGGATCAGAAGTTATGGCCAAAATACAAATTCATACGAAAAAATCGCGTAAAAAATGTCACTCATTTTTCGGTCACTTATCCTCAACCGATTTACTCGCAACAAATTGCATTCGACGCAGAATCCTGTCCCTTTGTTTCCTATTTGAAATTGGCCAGATCGAACTATGGGATCAGAAGTTATGGCCAAAATACAAAATTCATACGAAAAAATCGCGTGAAAAATGTCACTCATTTTTCGGGCACTTATCCTCAACCGATTTGCTCGCCACAAGTTGCATTCGACGCAGAATCCTGTCCCATTGTTTCCTATTTGAAATTGGCCAGATCGAACTATGAGATCGAAAGTTATGGCCAAAATACAAATTCATACGAAAAAATCGCGTAAAAAATGTCACTCATTTTCGGGCACTTATCCTCAACCGATTTACTCGCAACAAGTTGCATTCGACGCAGAATCCTGTCCCATTGTTTCCTATTTTAAATTGGTCAGATCGGACTATGGGATCAGAAGTTATGGCCAAAATACAAATTCATACAAAAAAATCGCGTAAAAAATGTCACTCATTTTTCGGGCACTTATTCTTAACCGATTTGCTCACAACAAGTTGCATTCGACGTAGAATCCTGTCCCGTTGTTTCCTATTGAAAATTGGCCATATCGGACTATGGGATCGAAAATTATCCAGCTTTTTACGCGGGTCATGCTATAAATTTTGAATCACCCCCATCTGACGTTTGAGGTGTCCACTATAATTTTTATAATTCGATCAAAGTATGCTTTGTTATGTTGAAAAACGGTGATTATGCATGGAAACAATGGAAACGTCATCATGTTTACCTAATGTTTTTACCAACAATTTTGCTATTTCAGTTAATTTTCATAAATTTTCTACTTTTAGGCAATTCAAGAGCTGCTGACGGTTGAGCATGTTATGAAACACGCCTGGAGGAAACGAGACTATTGATTATATGTGCCAGGATAAGAGAATGATAGGTTTTCGAGGTGCTACGGCGGTTTCCACCCGCGACTTATTTGATCTAAGATTTGTCTAAGATCTAAGATAAGACCTCGCCAGACTGATCATTTTCTAATGATTGTGATGGAAATTCCTCCGTTCTATTTGTATCAATCGATTGCATTCCGCCCTCTCAAAGCACTTCAAAAACTGTTCATTATTCGATGTCACTGACGAGACGGGTTTCATAGAAGGCTAGTGGGTGTGATTAATCTGAGCGGTACCTCTCTGTGAATACCACTCGTCTTTAGAACCGGCATCATCTGCTGAACATGGAGATTTGACCCATACATAAACTGTGAGTAAGACGCACATAGGCAATTTGTTGGGTTTCGGAATTGATAAAAACGAGATGTACTCTCTTGGTAAGAGCTAGATGCTTTTTTATGTTGGCGAAACCAAAAGCCTCGCGTACGGTGTTCTACAAATGTTCCGAATGTGGTATATGATGTCGCTCTGCGCATTTGCTCAAAATAAATGCCGAATTCCGGTTTCCGAGCAGTGGAACGCGGAGGACGTGATTTTCAATTACCGTATCCTTTGCCAGAAACCAAGCAACAAATGGTGATTACTTGGGGTTCATATGACATGAAGATCGATTCAAACTTTGTTATAGCACGTTTCACGTCATGCCGCTCTAATGCTATGTTTGACACATAATGAATCCAATTGGATTACCAAAAGTTGAACATGTTCAACTTTGTTTATGTTCAAATGAGTTTAACGAAGGTGTTCATTTCGCGTAGCAGTCAAGGGAATCTAAACTAGACTTAGAAAAATATAATTCAAGTTAACAAGTTACAACTCGAAATGACCGATTAAAACCGTTGGAAGAGAGTTAACCACGTTTAAGTTTAAGTTGAAATCAGTTAAGTCCACGCATTCATTTGCCTAATCTAAATCTAATGATATGAATGAAGAACTATACGGATCTTTAATCAGTTTAAGAAGGGCTCGTTAGAAGTTATCGAATTTAATCTGGTGGATTTTTTCCTACAAGTTCTCCAACGAGTAGACTCATCGAAACATTGTGTTCGTGAAAAGCGAATGCCTTTTCCATATTGTTATTTTTAATTGAAAAACTTGCTCTCGCATTTCAAGTTGAACCAGAAAGATCAGAAATTAGTTTATCATAAGCATATGTCGGTTTTACTAACGAAGTAATTCATGTAACAATGGCCAGGATAAAAAGAATTCCTTATTCCAGGGAACTGACTTAAATTAAACTTTAGGAGCATACGCTGTATCACGAGAATTGTCTTCTTGCAGCTTCCCAATAGGTGTTATTCGGCTGGAGAAAATCTAAAATGGATAAAACTTATCTAAAATAGATGTATAATTTAAGCGTCCGTTCGTCACAGCAATACTGTGGCCAATTTTGGTAAAAACGGACGCTTAAATAATTAGTGTCGAAAAAAAGTTTCTATAGATCAGCGAAACGAAAATTTAATTCGAAGATACGACAATTATTATTTCCTCATGAAATATATTTTCTCTGTTTCACTTTTAGGTTTCCAATGAATGATGCATGCTTCTGGGACTGAAGAACTAATGTGAATGCATTTTTGGGTATTAGTCTTCCGGTACTTGCAGACTGCTGTTGCAGTAAATTTAAAACGCTCGCCTGACACAATATTGTCATTGGTGTCGGAAATCTTTCCAAAGGGAACCATTACAGTTCTGATGTGTCGTTATATGATTCTTTGCAATACTGGAACCATAAGAACTCCGGGCGATTTTATGCAAAATGTTTTCCAAAAGTGCTTGAGTGCTGATCCCCAGAATAGTGTGGAAAACTTTTGATTTTCGCAAAATTCAAAAACTCAGAAGGTTAGACAACGTAAATTTGATATCGTGCGTTTTTCATGAACTGTCGTGAATCTTTCGGATCTTACGAATCCAAGGGTAACCACTTTGGTCGAAGGGTATTAAAAATGTGTTCACTATATGTATCGCTTTAAGAAGATAGAAAAGAATAAAACCCACATGGCTTTGAAACCAGCTTCAAGGTAGCCTCCGGGATCCTTAGGCCCAAACGAAACATATCCGGCTCAGGATTGTGGGAATCCCCACTACCACAAGTAATGACAATCTAATAGTATGTTCCTGGTATGTACATTGCAACACATTTTAATTGACGGTGCGAAACGTGTAATCCACCGACACACATAGAAGTAAATAAACCAATTCTTGGCCAAAACTAGTTTTGCGGTTATTTGGGCCTGATATTCCTAGGACGAAGTAATAATTGCCAATTATGCAGGAAAATATAATTTTTGGCTAAATCTATCCACCTAACAGTGTAAAACCAGATAAAATGTTAAAATGCATGTGTTTTCAAATAAAACCTCGCGTTTTATGTAAAATTTCTTGCTCCCGCTACGCGAACGATTCTAAAATGGCTATATTTCCCAAAGTAGCAAGAAACCCGTAGTGAAAGCTCTATCCTTAAATGGATTTTCTAACATTTACATAGGAAAACAACATCTAACTTATTTTAACCCATGCCCAAGATTCCAATAGAAAAATGGTTGTATAAATTCGCATGCACAAAAGTAAACACTGTTTTTTGCTTGAACACTCTTTTCTCCTTAACTTAAACCCTAACCTTAAAAATTGAGGTCTGAAAAGGTGAAGCCTGTAGTAAAAAATATAAATCACCTGTGTTCTATATACCATGGTTTGAAACAACATCGATTACCATGTCCGAGTCGAAGCCCACAAAATATCATAGCTTGCCATGACGAAACTATCATTATTAGGCACCGTTCATAAATTATGATCATTTCAATGAAAACGGATTCATCCTAAATAATAGGTTGTAACAGATTTCTCTACAATGCAGAATTTATAGATAAACGATTTCAATATAAGGTTTTCAAAAAGATATCAACGCAACTTATGGGAGACCCATTATTCTATTTGTGTCTTGACAAAATGCATGCTAAATAGCATGCTTTTTACTTTTTTTTTCTGGATTCGTTATATGTGGTAATTTATGAACAAATGTTAAATTTTGTTTTAAAATGATTGAAAATCGCATTTTATTCAAATAGCTCAGAATCTAGTTTGCGGACGTTTGCGGACGAGTTTTCACGTGGAATGCTTAGTCCATATCTTGAAGTTACACCCAAGTGTTTTATCTTTGCCGGATCTTGCCGTATAGATCCTCTGAAGAAAAACATGAAAAATAGAAAAAATAGTGATTTTCAAGTGGTCATGACCTGAAACATAAAATTTATAATTTGACCATAAACATGAACAAAATAAAGACATACAATAATAATCTACTCGTTGTGTACTAATAATAGCTTGTTGATAACATTTATGTTGTGTAAAAATCAGATTTTCCAAATACTCCACAAATAAAGTAGATAAATTCCAATTCAATACCTCATTTTTGAGCCCTAATTATATTTTTTACAAAGTTCACTTCTGAAACAGCCATAGTATGCAGAATGTTTTTAAGTATCTAAAAAAATATAAGAATGTATAAACGTTGAGATTTTTTTTTGGGTTTTGTCCACGAATTTGTTCTAGTTACTCTTTTGTGCGACAGGAGGAACATCAACACAGTCTTCGACGCATATACCACACTTCGGTGCGCCCCTTATTGAATTCAGTTTCGAAACCATTATATCAGAAAAAAAATTCCATTGATTTCACAAGCATTTTCATGTCTCTTTTAGGGCTCAAAATTCATAAGGTCATTTCCGCGCTAAAAGCTGTCCAGCAGTTACAGGTTTGGGCTTCCTCCAGAAAGTAACCAGTTCCAAGCCCGACTGTAAATTGCCAATGCCAATTCCGATAATATTAATGTAGGAAACCTAAAATATAGGAAACTAATATAAACAATTTTAACAAATAATTTACCGTGACATAAACAAGTGCAAATTATTGACAGATAGGAAAACAATATTCAAGGGCTGCTTCGTTAAACCTATAAAACTGTACACAGCATCTGTCATAGCTGAATCACCCCTTATAAACTTTATGGCTAGCGTAAAAAGTTGGTACCATTTTTTTTATGGAAAAATCGCTAAAAAATTATCACTCATTTTTCAGGCACTTTTCCTCAACCGATTTGCAATTGCATTCGACGTGACGAAATTTTGTTATGCCTATGAACAAATATGAAAAATAAGACCAATCCACATATTGGTGTTGTTTTAGATTATTTCAAACCTTTTGAACGAACGAGAAAGGCACCATCACCGCTAGGTGGATTAATCTGGGTTTTTTAAATTAAACGCAAATTCATTATAAAACAGGAATCCCAATAGGGATTCAATTGAAATTACGAACGGGATTTGTTAGGAATTTCGATCGAATTTGATTTAAATCTAAATCAGGATTATTTTTGAATCTCCATCGGAAAACGATTAGAACTCCGATCGGGATTCGATTAGATTCCCGATTTGCATTCGATTGGAATCTCAATCGTGATTCAATCGGAAATCTCAATCGAAATATGATTGAAATCTCAATCAGGATTTGTTTGGGAACTTCATCAGAATTCGATTGGGATCTAAAATGGGATTCGATTATAATCTCAATCGGTATACGATTGGAATCCCAATCGGGATATGAATGTAACATCAATCGGGATTCGATTGGAATTCAATTTGTGATTCTATCGGAATTCCAATCCGGATTCGATTGTAATCACAATCGGGATTGGATTGTAATTAAAATCGATATTCGATTGTAATCTTCATTGGGATTTGATTGTATTATCAATAGGGGTTTGACTGGAATCTAAATCGAAATTTGATTGAAATCTCAATCAGAATTTGTTTGGGAACCCATCTGGTTCGATTGGAATTTAAAATGGGATTTAATAATAATAAAACGGGATGCAATTGGAATCTCCAATGGGATTCGATCGGAATCCCAATCGGGATTCAATTGGAATATCAATCGGGATTTGTTTGAAATCCAAACCATGATTATTGGAATCTTCATCGGGAAATGATTTCAACCCCGATCGGGATTCGATTAGAATTCCAATTGGCATTCGATTGGAATCCCAATCGTGATTCAATCGGAATCCCAATCCGCATTCGAATGGAATCCTAATCAAGAGTCGCCTTAAAATTTTGATTTGATTGTAATCCCAATCCGGATTCGATTGTCCACGGAATCCCATTTGATGAAAATCTCAATTAGGATTTGTTTGAAACCCTTTAGGGATTCGATTGAAATCTCAATCGGTATACGATTATAATCCTAATCGAGACACGTTTGGAATCCCATTCGGGATTAGATTGGAATCTCAATCGGGATTCGAATGTAGTGCCAATCGGGATACGATTGGAATCCTAATCGGGATTTTATTGGAATACCAATCGGGAGCGATTGGAATTCCAATCTGGATTCGATTGGAATCTCAATAGGTATTTTATTGGAATCTTAATTTGGATTGCGATTGCGATGGGGACTCCAAACAAATGCTGATTAAGTCCTCATCGCAATCGGGATTTGATAGGAATCTCAATTAGGATCTGTTTGGAATCCCAATTCGTATTCGATTGGAATCCCAAACAATATTCTGGAAAAAATAATTCGATTGGAATCTCAATCAGGATTTGTTTAGAAACCTTTTCGGGATTCGATTGGAATCTAAAATGCGATTCAATTGTAATCCTAATCGAGACTCAATTGAAATCCCAATTGGGTACGATTGGAATCCTAATCCGGATTCGATTAGAATTCCAATCGGGATATAAATGTAATACCAATCGTGATTCGATTGGGATCCTTATTGGGATTCGATTGGATTCCAAATCGGGAATTGTTTGAAATCTAAATCGGGATTCTATTGGAATATCAATCGGGATTTGATTGCAATTTCAATCAGGATTTGTTTGGAATCTCAAACAGCATTTGTTTGGAATCCCTATCGCAATCCGGATTCGATTGGAATCCCAATTGGGATTCATTGGCATCTTTATTGAGATTCGTTTGGAATCCTAATCGGGATGCAATTAGAATCCTTATCGGGATTTGATTGGAATCTCAATTAGTATGTTTTGAATCCAAATCCGAATTAGATTGGAATCCCAATCGAGACGCATCTGAAACTTCAATCAGGATTCAATAGGAATCCCAATGGCTGAAAAGTTTTAAAATAAAATTATTTTGGATTTGTAACAGGAAGTTTGCTCAAATGTCAAAAAAGATTTTGTAAAAAACCAGAAATAGATTTTTCCTTTTGGAACCGCAAAAAAAAATACTACAATATCGAAACTAATTTGTTTTGATTCTAAATAGTGTTATTCCTAAAACAATCTTTGGTAAAAACAAGAAAGAAATTTCAAAAAAATCTGTTGAAATTCCCATAAATCTTGTCAAGAGAAGCATGTGTGTCTGTGGTGCCCAATCTACGAAGAATACCGTAACAATCCTAATGCTGAAATAAACTTTTCTAGACATCCACAAGGGATTCTCTAGAAAGTGTATCGCACAACAGACACCCCATCCCACCGAGCAACACTGATGATAATACATCACAAACTGAATGGGTACAATATTACCACTTAGTTATCGCTTCATCGATATCAACATTCCCACTCGGTCGCACGTTCCTTCCGTACCATGTAGTCTCAAATCGTTGTTGTCATAATGCAACCCTTTATAACAGGCCCACATATCGGTTGGTTGGGAGGTTGTTGTTTGGTTGGCTCAGCGCATCAGTTCGGTTGGCCGATTGCGGTTCACCTTAAGTAATGAATTGTGTCAGCTGTCCAATATCTCGAAAATCATCGCCATCGTCGTCGTCGTCGCACTCTTGGAAGCCCTAAAGCAAACGCAACCGGGCGAGTTGCGGGATGATGGGTTGGTGGAAAACCAGATCACTCCACCCCGTCGCCGTCAGCCGTTCCGTTTGTCGTGTTGTTCGTTCGAAAGCAGGAGCGGGGGGAGGGGAATGTTGGAAATTATACATATTTGTTTGAGTTATTATCGATTCTTTGATTACAGAGCTCATGGTTTGGCACCTGGATCGGTCTTTGTACCATGGATCTTGTGTGCACACCACCGAGAACACGCCAGCTAGCAGTACTGTGTGCAGTCGGATAGACAGGCCATCCGATTGCTGATATTGCTATTGCCGCAAGGAAAAGCGGACTACCGCAGCTATTCCCATCGACCACCGACCTGGGAGTGAGGTTGATTGCTGTTTGATTCTTTTTTATCATAGATGAAAGTGGAAATGTGGCATCAATTTACAGCAGTAGATATGTAGGGAAATGATGATGCACTAACAATGTAGGTCGATAAGAGTTTAGGGGCATGAATGGAGATTGATTTACTGGGACGGATTCGTCCGGTGTGGAATACAATGGCCTGCATGTTAGTGCAAGATAAATGGATGCAGTTTGGATTTAAATTTGACAAGAGTTTCCTCCGTAACTACATTGTAAAAGATTTTGATTCAACAAATTTGATCAGTACACATGATGAAGTTATTTCAAATGGTTAGGATTTATACTCGTTTGGAAACATTTCACAAATGCAAAAATACTTAAGTAATAGATAATATATAATATATAATATTTGCACATGGTCAATTTTAAGAAAATTGTTAATTCCGAATTTGGGAACGATATTTCGTCGCCGCTACTACTATCCTACAATTTATTAAATCCCGCAAACCGTGAAAAAAAAAACAAAAAAACAGATTATTTCACCTAGCGGTGACGATGTCTTTCTTTTTGCCTTAGTGTGGTACACACCATAAATAGTTGCCTACATTACGGCTCTTGCAAACGCTGTATAGCGAATCAACCAATCAAGCTTATATGGTATAAAGAACATTTTCTTCATAACTTTTGAATGCAATGACCGTTCGTGATTCATTTCAATAGTGATCAACTAGGGTTTGTTCCCCGTCGAATGCAACTTGTTCCGAGAAAATCGGTTAAGAATTATTATATGAAAAAGTGGCTAATGTTTTTCGGTTTTCGTGTGCACACACACACATACATACAGACATTTGTTCATTTCGACGAGCTGAGTCGATTAGTATATACCATCATGGGTCTCCGAGACTTCTATAAAAACTTCCATTTTAAAGTGGATTGATAGCCTTACGGTACAACTTTGTTGTGTGTACAATTTATATGTTCAAATTATTCAAACAAATTAAAGTTATTTCTCTCAAGAGAAAAGGAGGTCAATAGTCTACTAAAGCAATAGAAGTAGTGCTCAATGCCTTGCTAAATTACCGGAAGAGAATTATCCAGATACCAGTTTGAGGATATCCTTCCCCAGGAATTCTGGGAAACTGATTTTCCAATAAGTTTAGGTTATTCTATCTACAGGAATTAAGTTCTGAGGAATTCTTCCTTCCTGAACTCTGAGGAAATGCTCCAACCAAATTTTGGAAAATTTGTTCTACAGGACTGAAAAAATCAGTTTTAAAAAAATCTGATTGGAATCCCTAATCGGATTGAATTGGAATACCAAAAGAGATTCAGTTGGAGCCCAAAATGGAATTCGAAGAAAATCCCAGATAAGAGTTCGATTGAAATCCCATGTGGGGTTCTGTAGGAATCACTAATAGGATTCGATTAGAATTCTTAATTGGATTCGATAAGAATTCCGAATAGGATTCGATTGGAATCTCAAATGGGATTCGGATGGGAAACTGAATGGAATTCGATTCGAATTCCAATTACATACGCCTATGTGTGGTGCATTTTTCAAGAGGAGAATGTGCGATCCCAAGTAACACTAAGGTTTTAAAATGCTCTTGGAGACATCGATTACTCAAGTGTGCTGTAAAACCACAATAAATTCGTTGAATGATGTTATTGGGGATGTGTGCTCGTTGTGGCAATGACGAAGATGGCGTCGCAAAATCTATTTCCCATCCTTCGCTTAACCCTCAAATGCGCAATGTTGTTTTAAAAGAACAAACCGAAAATACGTTTAATATAAATTATTTTAATGTTTGTTTACGTTAAAAATATTTCCAACGGTTTCTAAAAAAAATCGCCTTGCGCCTTTAAGGGTTAAAGTTCCAAGCCGGCTTTTTGAATGATTTTGTTCTGCCAATGAGAGCTATGACCCATTCTCATTCCCGATGGCGGTAGTTAAAAATATGAAATAAGATGTGAAAAGTGAGATGTGAGAAGATCAAGATAGCAAGTCAGAAATTAAAAATATAAAGTGGAAAACTAGAAACAGAACTGAAAAGTGAGTAGTCAATAAGAAATAAGAAGTGAGAAATTCGAAATAAGGAGTGGAGAGTGAGAACTAAGAAGTAAGAAGTTGAAAATAACTCACTGAGAAGTAAGAAGTTGAAAATTAAAAACAAGGAAATACTATTCACTTTCGAGTAGTGAATAATGAGAAGTGAGAATTGGGAGTTCAAAAATTGAGAATTGCAAAATCAAGAATGAAAAGTGAGAATTAAGAAGAAAAGTGAGAAGAGAAGTGAGTAGTGAGAAATGAAGAATAAACAGTGAGAAGCGATAAGTGAGAAATTATAAGTAAGGTGTGAAGGGATCAGAATTCCAAAGCGAGGAATGAGAAGTGAGAAATAATAATTTAAAAATGGGAAATTATTCCTTTCTACTTCTCCCTACTTTGATCTTACGTTTTTCTTTTTTCTTCTACCTGCTTTAATTTTTTTTTCCTTTCTGCTTCCTGCTTCCTCCTTCTCGAAGGAACCCTTTATGATTCTTGCGAGATATCCTTCAGGATTATACGAGCAATTCGTACAGGATTCTCATATTTTATGAGAACTTGGAAATAATTAATGATTCTTCAATTTGATGAAGTATGGAAGAATCTAATGGCTCTTGGAAGATTTTCTCCGGGATTATCAGATAAATTCCTCCAATATTCACAGAAGATTCCTCGGGTTCTCGGAGGCGTCCCTTCAGGATTATCAAATGGCTTCCTCCTGGATTATCGGATCAATCCCTCCCTAATTCACAGAATATGCTCTAGAGGGTTCTCGTAGGCGTTCCTTCAGGATTCTCGGAGAAATCCCTTCAGGATTTTCGGAGGAATCCCGTCAGGATTCTCGGAGGAATCCCTTCAGGATTCTCGGAGGAATCCCATCAGGATTCTCGGAGGAATCCCTTCAGGATTCTCGGATGAATCCCTTCAGGATTCTCGGATGAATCCCTTCAGGATTCTCGGAGGAATCCCTTCAGGATTCTCGGAGGAATCCCTTCAGGATTCTCGGAGGAATCCCTTCAGGATTCTCGGAGGAATCCCTTCAGGATTCTCGGAGGAATCCCGTCAGGATTCTCGGAGGAATCTCTTCAGGATTCTCAGAGGAATCCCGTCAGGATTCTCGGAGGAATCTCTTCAGGATTCTAAGACGATTCTCGGAGGAATCCCGTCATGATTCTCGGAGGAATTCCTTCAGGATTCTCAGAGGAATCCCTTCAGCATTCTCGGAGGAATCCCTTCAGGATTCTCGGAGGAATCCCTTGAGGATTTTCGGAGGAATCCCTTCAAGATTCTTGGTCGGAGGAATCCCTTCAGGATTCCCGGTGAAATCCCTTCAGGATTCTCGGTCGGAGGAATCCCTTCAGGATTCTCGGTCGGAGGAATCCCTTCAGGATTCTCGGAGAATTCCCGTCGGGATTTTTGGAGGAACCCCTTCAGGATTCTCGGAGGAATCCCTTCAGGATTCTCGGAGTAATACCTTCAGGATTCTCGGAGGAATCCCTTCAGGATTCTCGGAGGAATCCCTTCAGGATCCTCGGAGGAATCCTTTCAGGATTCTCGGAGGAATCCCTTCAGGATTCTCGGAGGAATCTCTTCAGGATTCTTGGTCGAAGGAATCCCTTCAGGATTCCCGGTGAAATCCCTTCAGGATTCTCGGTCAGCGGAATCCCTTCAGGATTCCCGGTGAAATCCCTTCAGGATTTTCGGTCGGAGGAATCCCTTCAGGATTCTCGGTCGGAGGAATCCCTTCAGGATTCTCGGAGAAATCCCGCCGGGATTCTCGGAGGAATCCCTTCAGGATTCTCGGAGAATTCCCGTCGAGATTTTTGGAAGGATTCTTGGTCGGAGGAATCCCTTCAGGATTCTCGGAGTAATACCTTCAGGATTCTCGGAGGAATCCCTTCAGGATTCTCGGAGGAATCCCTTCAGGATCCTCGGAGGAATCCTTTCAGGATTCTCGGAGGAATCCCTTCAGGATTCTCGGAGGAATCTCTTCAGGATTCTTGGAGGAATCCCTTCAGGATTCTCGGATGAATCTCTTCAGGATTCTCAGAGGAATCCCGTCAGGATTCTCGGAGGAATCTCTTCAGGATTCTAAGACGATTCTCGGAGGAATCCCGTCATGATTCTCGGAGGAATCCCTTCAGGATTCCCGGAGGAATCCCTTCAGCATTCCCGGAGGAATCCCTTCAGGATTCTCGGAGGAATCCCTTCAGGATTCTCGGAGGAATCCCTTCAGGATACCCGGAGGAATCCCTTTAGGATTCCCGGAGGAATCCCGTCAGGACTCTGGGAGAAATCCCTTCAGGATTCTCGGAGGAATCCCGTCGGGATCCTCGGAGGAATCCCTTCAGGATTCTCGGAGGAATCTCTGAATCCCTTCAGGATTCTCGGAGGAATCCCTTCAGGATTCTCGGAGGAATCCCTTCAGGATTCTCGGAGGAATCCCTTCAGGATACTCGAAGGAATCCCTTCAGGATTCTCGGAGGAATCCTTTCAGGATTCTCGGAGGAATCCCTTGAGGATTCTCCGAGGAATCCCTTTAGGATTCTCGGAGGAATCCCTTCAGGATTCTCGAAGGAATCCCTTCAGGATTGTCGGAGGATTCCCTTCAGGATTCTAGAAGGAATCCCTTCAAGATTCTCGGTCGGAGGAATCCCTTCAGGATTCCCGGTGGTATCCCTTCAGGATTTTCGGTCTAAGGAATCCCTTCAAGATCCCCAGAGGAATCCCTTCAGGATTCTCGGAGGAATCCCGTCAGGATTTTGGAGGAACCCTTCAGGATTCTCGGAGGAATCCTTCAGGATTCTCGGAGTAATACCTTCAGGATTCTCGGAGGAATCCCTTCAGGATTCTCGGTGGAATACCTTCTGGATCCTCGGAGGAATTCCTTCCGGATTCTCGGAGGAATCCCTTCAGGATTCTCGGAGGAATCTCTTCAGGATTCTTGGTCGAAGGAATCCCTTCAGGATTCCCGGTGAAATCCCTTCAGGATTCTCGGTCAGCGGAATCCCTTCAGGATTCCCGGTGAAATCCCTTCAGGATTTTCGGTCGGAGGAATCCCTTCAGGATTCTCGGTCGGAGGAATCCCTTCAGGATTCTCGGAGAAATCCCGCCGGGATTCTCGGAGGAATCCCTTCAGGATTCTCGGAGAATTCCCGTCGATATTTTTGGAAGAATCCCTTCAGGATTCTTGGTCGGAGGAATCCCTTCAGGATTCCCGGTGAAATCCCTTCAGGATTCTCGGTCGAAGGAATCCCTTCAGGATTCTCGGTCGGAGGAATCCCTTCAGGATTCTCGGAAGAATCCCTTCAGGATTCTCGGAAGAATCCCTTCAGGATTCTCGGAAGAATCCCTTCAGGATTCTCGGAAGAATCCCTTCAGGATTCTCGGAAGAATCCCTTCAGGATTCTCGGAAGAATCCCTTCAGGATTCTCGGAAGAATCCCTTCAGGATTCTCGGAGGAATCCCTTCAGGATTCTCGGAGGAATCCCTTCAGGATTCTCGGAGGAATCCCTTCAGGATTCTCGGAGGAATCCCGTCAGGATTCTCGGAGGAATCCCGTCAGGATTCTCGGAGGAATCCCGTCAGGATTCTCGGAGGAATCCCGTCAGGATTCTCGGAGGAATCCCTTCAGGATTCTCGGAGGAATCCCTTCAGGATTCTCGGAGGAATCCCTTCAGGATTCTCGGAGGAATCCCTTCAGGATTCTCGGAGGAATCCCGTCAGGATTCTCGGAGGAATCCCGTCAGGATTCTCGGAGGAATCCCTTCAGGATTCTCGGAGGAATCCCTTCAGGATTCTCGGAGGAATCCCTTCAGGATTCTCGGAGGAATCCCGTCAGGATTCTCGGAGGAATCCCTTCAGGATTCTCGGAGGAATCCCGTCAGGATCAGGATTCTCGGAGGAATCCCGTCAGGATCAGGATTCTCGGAGGAATCCCGTCAGGATCAGGATTCTCGGAGGAATCCCGTCAGGATCAGGATTCTCGGAGGAATCCCGTCAGGATCAGGATTCTCGGAGGAATCCCGTCAGGATTCTCGGAGGAATCCCGTCAGGATTCTCGGAGGAATCCCGTCAGGATTCTCGGAGGAATCCCGTCAGGATTCTCGGAGGAATCCCGTCAGGATTCTCGGAGGAATCCCGTCAGGATTCTCGGAGGAATCCCGTCAGGATTCTCGGAGGAATCCCTTCAGGATTCTCGGAGGAATCCCTTCAGGATTCTCGGAGGAATCCCTTCTGGATTTTCGGAGAAATCCCTTCTGGATTCTCGGAGGAATCCCTTCTGGATTCTCGGAGGAATCCTTTCAGGAACCTCGGAGGAATCCCGTCAGGATTCTCGGAGGAATCCCGTCAGGATTCTCGGAGGAATCCCTTCAGGATTCTCGGAGGAATCCCTTCAGGATTCTCGGAGGAATCCCTTCAGGATTCTCGGAGGAATCCCTTCAGGATTCTCGGAGGAATCCCTTCAGGATTCTCGGAGGAATCCCTTCAGGATTCTCGGAGGAATCCCTTCAGGATTCTCGGAGGAATCCCGTCAGGATTCTCGGAGGAATCCCGTCAGGATTCTCGGAGGAATCCCGTCAGGATTCTCGGAGGAATCCCGTCAGGATTCTCGGAGGAATCCCGTCAGGATTCTCGGAAGAATTTCTTCAGGATTCTCGGAGCAATTTCTTCAGGATTCTCGGAGGAATCCCATCAGGATTCTCGGAGGAATCCCTTCAGGATTCTCGAAGGAATCCCGTCAGGATTCTCTGAGGAATCCCGTCAGGATTCTCGGAGGAATCCCGTCAGGATTCTCGGAGGAATCCCGTCAGGATTTTCGGAGGAATCTCTTCAGGATTCTCGGAGGAATTCTTTCAGGATCTTCGGAGGAATCATGTCAGGATTCTCGGAGAAATCCCGTCAGGATTCTCGAAGGAATCCCGTCAGGATTCTCGGAGGAATCCCGTCAGGATTCTTTGAGGAAATCCGTCGAATTCTCGGAGGAATCCCGTCAGGATTTTCGGAGAAATCCTGTCAGGATTCTCGGAGGAATCCCGTCAGGATTCTCGTAGGAATCCCTTCAGGATTTTGGAGGATTTCCTTCAGGATTCTCGGAGGAATCCCTTCAAGATTCTCGGAGGAATCGTCCAGGCTTCTCTTGAGGAATCTTGGAGGATTTACTTCCCTCATGTATTCTTAGTATTCTCTTTTCAGTATTTCCGAAAGAATCTCTTCTAGACTCTCAAAGGAATACCTCCACGAATATCGGAGAGACTTAAGAAGTCAAAAACTGTCAGTACTACAAGACGTAGAAGCCTGTACCTCTCTCCAGTAGGGTGGTTCAAAAAATCGATTTTGCTCCACAACACTCATTTGATTCTGTATCATGTTCTGGTGTCCTCCGAAAATTTGAGCTCATTTGGATTAAAACTGATTTAGCACAAGCCGTTTCAAATTTGCATGCAAATTAGTATGAGGTTAATTAATTTTTTATTATACTGATTATGGCACTTCCTCATTAGACGCAGGCAGAAAACCTACATAGCTAAAAGGAATACTCAAGAGATTTTACTCAGCGAAAACCGCATCTTAATTAATCGTGTCCATGCAATCCTGCGAAACGGCGATTCGTAGATTTTGTACATGCAACAAATTTCCGTCTGATTCTTACTTCGACAATGGGACAAGTTAACGAGAAGCTAGAAAACTCTTGACTGGGCAGCTAAAAAACTATTCATGAAGATTGTGCAGTGACGTAATAATATATACGACGACAATCTGGCAAATCAATCCTCCATCTGCCCCTCATATGGACGGTTGTTGAGAGGACATGGCGAAGACAGCGATGGGCAGGCATTACACAGTCATCATCGTCATCCGAACGACGAGGTTCTGGAGACTGTGGTGCTGGAAGCGGAGGCGATCGTCAACTTACGAACGCTGACGTACGCTTCATTGGACGATGTCGAACAAGAATCGTTAACCCCCGAACCACTATACTTATTCTACTATAAAACCTAATTATATGCGAGCAAAGAGCCATTTCTAAAATTGGCTTCCTAAATTTGTTCCTAGAGTTAATAATAAAACACAATTATTCGATACACTTCTACCAATAAAAAGTGTTTTGGGTTGAGGTTTCGTGAATTGGGCAATTAAATACTGTAAGTGTTACGTAAATGATGGATAATTTATCACTGAAGTAATTATTGATAATAAATTACAGGTTTACACTGCTTCTGTCGGACTACTAAACAGAAGTGATCCCCATTGTTCCGAAACCATCTCTAATAATGAATTTATTAACCAAAACACCAACCTTTTTGGTGCGATACTCCATTTGTGTCTATTAAACAGTTCACTAAACAAATTATATGAATAGAGAGCTGCACTGCCGCTAACCGTAAGTCAGACTTATCTGTATATGAACGCCATATCCAGATAAGTCTGACTTGCGGTTAGCGGCAGTGCGGCACTGCCGTATACGCCATTTTGCAAAAAATGGTGCCAACGATTAGTACTCATCGTACTCTTTAACAGACAAATGGAAATCATGTATGTTGTAAAATGGCGCATACGTCACTTTTTTAGATTACGGCAGTGCAGGTTTATCAAATTATAGAGTGCAACCTTCACCAATTAATCCAATGGGCCTTTCTCCATTTAATTTCCTCAAATTACCCGATCAATCCGAGAATCGTCCTACTTTTTCGAATCGATTGCCCAAGGGTGCCACCGTATCGTACCTGCAACGAGAGAAAGGAAAACATTCAATTATTACCTCCACAAAAGACTGAATCCAACAACAGAACAAACATCGAAAGCCCCGCAAGTCAAAGCAAATCTCACAAATAGTAGGTATGCTGCTTCAATCGTGTAATCACACGATCACGATATTTTCTTCTCCAGCCTTCAGCCTCCAGCCCCCAGTCAGTGGTGTTCCATTTCAGTGACACGTGCGCACAACCAAACTGAACGCCGTCGTCGTCTTCGTCGTTGTCGAGGGCACCACCAGCCTGCATTTGTTGCCATTTGGACGGGAAGCACAGAACACACAGCAGCAGCAGCAATCCGAAACATCCCATCGCCAACGCCCCCGGGAGGCGAGAAATGTCCTAAATATTGAAGTCGAAGCGAAGCAACAATCGGAAGAAGCTGCACACTTCGTCGCACAAAGCCATATGTTTGCGCATGCAGAACGTATCGATTGGCAATCCCGCGCCGAGAGATCCCACCGCAAAGCCACCCCCATCCTTACCGGGGGCTTCCCGGAATCGATACTGGATATCAGAAAGGTGGTATGTGAAATGCAACTCTTTGCCTCCAGCGCGCACGGCTCCACCAAGGGAAGGAAATCCAGAAATGATAGATTGCCTCGTTCCCGCATTTGCTCTTGCTCTTCCGATATCTATATCAAGATTTCAGATTGTGGTATCCAGGATGGCACTTCGGGTCGGCGTAGAAGAGCGGAACGACCCCGCACAGGCACAGGCGACGTACGGTCGGTGGCTGCCTGCACAAACTATCGATATGACAAATTAATTATCTGGTTGTGATTCCCTACCGAGCCGAGGGGCGAATCGAATGCACACTGATGACACTTTACTGGAGGTTGGAAACCAGCAGCGCGAAGGTACGAACCAGTGCCGACGGTGCGCTCATGCATACGGAAAGTGAGGCAGATGAGATCCGGATGATATGGGGGAAAAATGGGAGAAAACCAATCCGATTCGAATATTATGATTGAAATATGGGAAATGGCAAACGATGGAAATATGATACTCGGCTGGTCGGTAGACTGATTCATTTTGCTGCTGGGAAAGAGCTCCCGTCGATCTGAAAGGATAATTAATTTGTCAATTGCCAACATCAATCGACTCGTTATGATCAATCATTGACTAGTGAAATACATTCATTCATAAGAAGTTGAAGCAAACTCCTTAATTATCAAATAATGCTTTCCTGTTTTCTGGAAATTCTTGGCCTGTCTCGTAAAAAAGTAAGTTTCGAAACTTTCTACCAAGCTTCAAAAGAGACCTGCTGAAAAGTTTGAATGCAATGAAGATATTATAAACTGATTCTTCACATATGTAATTCTAGAAACGATCCTTCATTTTGAAAAGTCATTAAACTTCTTGGTCGCACAATTGATTCTTTGACGAAAATTCTACACTATTATATCGATCTACAAGCATGAACTACATTCAAACTAAACTGTCTTTAATGAATCTGCGTTGTATTCACGGTGTTACTACGTTTTATTATAAAGATTATCTAATTCAAATTTTATTGATTAATTCAAATGTATCATCTTATCTTTGCCACCTGGTAATCGATCAGAGAGGTAGATTTTTTACCCTATCTTCATTCGTGATTACGACTAAATCTCGCTTGGGAATCAATCCGAATCCCCTTTACCACCGAATTATATCTTGCAAATGTTTTTAATTGAATCCGAATCCCACATCGAAATTCATCCGAAACATGTGAAAATATCATCGGGATCCAATATCTGGATTCCATCCAAATCTCACCAAGGTTTTAAACCAAATTCCGCTTAATATGAGATTCGAATGGAGTTCCAAATAGGATTCGGATGGAATCCCAAATGGGATTTGGATGGATCCCAAATGGGATTCGAGTGGAATCCCAAATAGGATTCGGATGGAGTCCCAAATGGGATTCGGATGGAATCCCAAATAGGATTCGGATGGAAACCCAAATGGGATTCGGATGGAATCCCAAATGGGATTCGGATAGAATCCCAAATGGGATTTGGATGAAATCCCAAATGGGATTCGGATGGAATCCCAAATGGGATTCGGATGGAATTCCAAATGGGATTCGGATGAAAACCCAAATGGGATTCGGATGGAATCCCAAATGGGATTCGGATGGAAACCCAAATGGGATTCGGATGGAATCCTAAATGGGATTCGGATGGAATTCCAAATGGGATTCGGATGGAATCCCAAATAGGATTCGGATGGAATCCCAAATGGGATTCGGATAGAAACCCAAATGGGATTCGGATGGAAACCCAAATGGGATTCGGATGGAATCCCAAATGGGATTCGGATGGAAACCCAAATGGGATTCGGATGGAATCCCAACTGGTATTCGGATGGAATCCAAAATGGGATTCGAATGGAATCCCAAATGGGAATCGGATGGAATCCCAAATGGAATTCTGATGGAATCTCAAATGGGATTTGTATGAAATATCAAATGGAATTCGAATGGTATCCCAAATCGGATTCAAATGGAATTCCAAATTTGATTCGAATGGAAATCCAAACTTGCTTCGAATGGAATTCCAAATATGATTCGGACGGAATTCAAAATTTGAATCGGATGGTATTCCAAATTCTAAACTTCATTCGGATGGAATCCCGGATGGGATTTGGATGGAATCCCGGATGGGATTTGGATGGAATCCAAAATGAGATTCGGATAGAATTCCAAATGGGATTTGGATGGAATCCCAAATGGGATTCGGATGAAGTCCCAAATGGGATTCGGATAAAATCCCAAATGGAATTCAAATGGAATCCCAAAAGGGATTCGAATGGAATCCCAAATGGGATTCGAATGGAACCCCAAATGGGATTCGAATGGAATCCCAAATGGGATTCGAATGGAATCCCAAATGGGATTCGAAAGGAATCCCAAATGGGATTCGAAAGGAATCCCAAATGGGATTCGAAAGGAATCCCAAATGGGATTCGAAAGGAATCCCAAATGGGATTCGAAAGGAATCCCAAATGGGATTCGAAAGGAATCCCAAATGGGATTCGAAAGGAATCCCAAATGGGATTCGAAAGGAATCCCAAATTGGATTCGAAAGGAATCCCACATAGGATTCGAATGGAGTCCCTCATGGGATTCGTATGGAATCTCTAATGGGATTCGAATGGAATCCCAAATGAGATTCGGATGGAATCCCAAAAAGGGTTTCAGGTGGAATCCCAAATGGGATTCGGATGGAATCGCAAATGGGATTTGGATGGAATCCCCAATGGGATTCAGATGGAATCTCAAATGGGATTCGGATGGAATCCCAAATGGGATTCGAATGGAATCCCAAATGGGATTCGAATGGAATCCCAAATGGGATTCGAATGGAATCCCAAATGGGATTCGGATGGAATCCCAAATGGGATTCGGATGGAATCCCAAATGGGATTCGGATGGAATCCCAAATGGGATTCGGATGGAATCCCAAATGGGATTCGGATGGAATCCCAAATGGGATTCGGATGGAATCTCAAATGGGATTCGGATGGAATCTCAAATGGGATTCGGATGGAATCCCAAATGGGTTTCAGGTGGAATCCCAAATGGGATTTAGAAGGAATCCCAAATGGGATTTGGATGGAATCCCAAATGGGATTCGGATGGAATCCCAAATGGGATTCGGATGGAATCCCAAATGGGATTCGGATGGAATCCCAAATGGGATTCGGATGGAATCCCAAATGGGATTCGGATGGAATCCCAAATGGGATTCGGATGGAATCCCAAATGGGATTCGGATGGAATCCCAAATGGGATTCGGATGGAATCCCAAATGGGATTCGGATGGAATCCCAAATGGGATTCGGATGGAATCCCAAATGGGATTCGGATGGAATCCCAAATGGGATTCGGATGGAATCCCAAATGGGATTCGGATGGAATCCCAAATGGGATTCGGATGGAATCCTAAATGGGATTCGGATGGAATCCCAAATGGAATTCTGATGGAATCTCAAATGGGATTTGTATGAAATATCGAATGGAATACGAATAGTATCCCAAATCGGATTCGAATGGAATTCCAAATTTGATTCGGATGGAATTCCAAATTTGATTCGAATGGAATTCCAAATTTGATTCGGATGGAATTCAAAATTTGATTCGGATGGTATTCCAAATTCTAAACTTCATTCGGATGGAATCCCGGATGGGATTTGGATGGAATCCCGGATGGGATTTGGATCCAAAATGAGATTCGGATAGAATTCCAAATGGGATTCGGATGGAATCCCAAATGGGATTCGGATGAAGTCCCAAATGTGATTCGGATAAAATCCCAAATGGGATTCAAATTGAATCCCAAATGGGATTCGCATGGAATCCCAAATGGGATTCGGAAGGAATCTTAAATGGGATTCGAATGGAATCCCAAATGGGATTCGAAAGGAATCCCATATGGGATTCGAAAGGAATCCCATATGGGATTCGAAAGGAATCCCAAATGGGATTTGAAAGGAATCTCAAATGGGATTCGAAAGGAATCCCAAATGGGATTCGAAAGGAATCCCAAGTGGGATTCGATAGGAATCCCAAATGGGATTCGAAAGTAATCCCAAATGGGATTCGGATGGAATCCCAAATGGGATTCGAAAGGAATCCCAAATGGGATTCGAATGGAATTCCTAATGGGATTCGAATGGAATCCCAAATGGGATTCGGATGGAATCCCAAATGGGATTCGGATGGAATCCCAAATGGAATTCGGATGGAATCCCAAATGGGTTTCAGGTGGAATCCCAAATGGGATTCGGATGGAATCGCAAATGGGATTTGGATGGAATCGCAAATGGGATTTGGATGGAATCTCCAATGGGATTCAGATGGAATTCCAAATGGGATTCGGATGGAATCCCAAATGGGATTCAGATTAAATCCCAAATGGGTTTCAGGTGGAATTCCATATGGGATTCGGATGGAATCCCAAATGGGATTTGGATGGAATCCCAAATGGGATTCGGATGGAATCTCAAATGGGATTCGGATGGAATCCCAAATGAGATTCGGATGGAATCCCAAATGGGATTCGGATGGAATCCCAAAAGGGATTCGGATGGAATCCCAAATGGGATTCGGATGAAATCCCAAATGGGATTCGAATGGAATCCCAATTGGGTTTCGGATGGAATCCCAAATGGGATTCGGATGGAATCCCAAATGGGATTCGGATGGAATCCCAAATGGGACTCGGATGGAATCCCAAATGAGATTCGGATGCAATCCCAAATGGGATTCGGATGGAATCCCAAATGGGATTCGGATGGAATCCCAAATGGGAGTCGGATGGAATCCCAAATGGAATTCTAATGGAATCTCAATTGGGATTCGAATGGAATCTTAATTGGGATTCGAATGGAATCCCAAATAGGATTTGGATGGAATCCCAAATGGGGTTCGGATGGAATCACTAATGAGGTTTGGGTAGAATCCCTAATGGGATTCGTAAGGAATCCCAAATGGGATTCGGATGGAATCCCAAATGGGATTCGAATAGAATCCCAAATGGGATTCGAATAGAATCCCAAATGGGATTCGAATAGAATCCCAAATGGGATTCGAATAGAATCCCAAATGGGATTCGAATAGAATCCCAAATGGGATTCGGATGGAATCACAAATGGGATTCGGATGGAATCCCAAATGGGATTCGGATGGAATCCCAAATGGGATTCGGATGGAATCCCAAATGGGATTCGGATGGAATCCCAAATGGGATTCGGATGGAATCCCAAATGGAATTCGGATGGAATCCCAAATGGGATTCGGATGGAATCCCAAATGGGATTCGGATGGAATCCCAAATGGGATTCGGATGGAATCCCAAATGGGATTCGGATGGAATCCCAAATGGGATTCCAATGCAATCCCAAATGGGATTCGAATGAAATCCCAAATGGGATGCGAATGGAATCCCAAATGGCGCGCCCCTCAATCAGTTTTGGCTCAACATTAAGTGGGATAATACTGATTTTGGTCATGCATCTGTTCAAACATATTTTTGCTTCTTATGGGTTCCGAATTCGTTTTTGTACAGAGATCTGATTTCATTGCGTTTGGCATTTCTGAATTTCACCTTTACACCGAGCTTTAATTAGTCTGATAGTTTAGCAGATCCACCAAATTCGTATTCGCTTCTTTCTTAATTAATGAGCGCTCTGGAGCTTGGAGATTAATGTCGTCGGGTTCGAAATCAGCCTAAGATTGAGTTACGTTTTTATAATTTGCTCCTTTGACTCCATTCAAAAGGAGCAAAAGGTGGGTCATCTAAGAGCAGATTATAGTCGTTTCATACTCTTCCGACCATCACTCATAAGTATTACAAGAATAGTAAGAACTAGAGCACAGTGTGGTAGATCTTTCTCCGTAATGCAGCACGAAAAAGTGTCTACCAAACATTACAGGCTCCGTTAACTGCCTGCGTAATTGTTTCACCCCCAGGCCATTTATCCCCTCGGCACGCCTGACACCTTGGGATTCGGGGTTAGGGACGTCATATTGTCAGCTTCAGTTTTGTACCGAGCCTGGCGATATGACCGGATTTACACCGTTACGGACTACTTCAGAGTATCCATATCCCAGCGTAGCGTCTTCGTCTTAAAAATGTGAGGCGAAGGCAATACTAAAGAAATTGCGATCCCGCGTTGAAAGTTATTTGGAAAGATATGAAAATTAAAATCGAAAAACGTTTCGCTATTCTGAGAAATACCAACTTTGAGAATAATGTCTCAAAGTTAGATCCCAGTTCGAAACCCTTTTGGAAATTAACGAAAATTCTTTAAAAAACAAACCTCAACAGCCAATTCCTGCGCTTCTTCTTCTTCATTGGCATTACATCCTCTACTGGGACAATGCCACCTCGCATGTTACCATTTCTGCATTTGTATATCATGAGGCTAACACGATGATACTTTTATGCCCAGGGAAGTCGAGACAATTTCCAAACCGAAAATTGCCTAGAACGGCACCGGGAATCGAACCCAGCCAGCTAAGGAGGGCCCCATAATTCCAGTGCTTAAAGAGGGAAATAAAATTTTATTAACAAATGGCGAAAAGGCTCATAAACTTGCTCAGCACTTTGAGAGTGCCCATAATTTTAGACCAGTCCAATAGAGGATCAGGTTACACGGAACTTCGAAGACATTCTCAATCAAGATAATATTTTTGACCCTTCGCTGGGAACTAATTTGGATGAAGTGAGTTCTATTACTAGAAAATTCAAAAATATGATACTTATCAAAAAACTTCCTGAGAGCTCTTTATCCTTTTTGGTTAATTTATTTAACAAATGTTTTCAATTGGCATACTTCCCAGATAAATGAAAAAAACGCCAAACTTGCTCCAATCTGGAAGCCGAGCAAAAATCCAACTGATTCTTTAAGTTATCGCCTAATCAGTTCGCAAACTGTTTGAAAATATTATTTTAAATAGAATGATGGGCAACTTTTCCAGTTTTTATCTAACTGCTACAAATACATCTCTTCTCAGCAGTAAAAAATTAAAACTTCAAGCGTGATTTTTTTTTTCAACAAAAATATAAAAAGACTAACTGATTTTCAGTCATTTGTTTTTTATGGGATGAATATCACGTTACTTGCGCAGTTTTTGAATGCAATTTCAGAATTCTCAACGTTGTACATAAGAGATGAGAGCAACTGCCAGGCTATAAGCACTGATATTTGTGTAGTTTTGGTTGCACTGGTACTGGTGGTCATCTCTGCTCGTTGCTCATGCATGAACATGGTCTTACTATGTATGCCCAAAAAATCTATTCCAGGGTCAAGACCGATCATTCGTCTCATCAGCCAAACAGGCTTCCGTTCATAGCTCATGAATCAGTCTAACCGATCGAAAAGATTATTTCTATATGATATCACCCCGCAATTATACACCCCGCTTGTTCTACCGCCCCAGCAAAATCCAAAATCAAAACCGTTCCATGTCTACCAGGTAATTATCTCCATTTTCACATTGCACATTCAATGCAGAGTGGCGGTCGGCCCTCCTCCCGATAAATATGCTTCATCATTTAACGGACCAATGAATGGAATGAAGACCACCGTCACAGCCGCCCACCAGACCGAAGAAGAGCGCAGTAGTGGCCAAAATCCGAATCAGATATTCTACAGGGCAGGCCTGACCGGGCAGCGGCGGCGGCCGGCTGGTTCGGAAGCGTTCTTGCATATCGCTCGGCAGCTCGGTCGATGGGATTGTTCGGAACGAAGATATGTGTCACTGGGCACACACTCGAATCCGGTTTAATTTCCTGAATATTGGAATACCCTCACCTAGAATGAGTTGAGCGTTACCGTTCCGTGCTACCTACTATGGGACCAGGATTGAAATTCAATCCCGTCACAGTCGGAAAACAAAAGTTCATGTTAGAATTGTGTGCCGGTTAGCAGATTCTCGGTCCGGTCAAAGATCTTTTCCGTTTATTTTTGTTTATAGAATTCTTTTGTAATAAAATGAATATTGAGACACTACCATCGAGTTGCACAAGAATCGACGGTAACTAAACGAGATGGAAACGAATGTGTCACGTCGCGCCGTGTGACGATTCCCGCGTCCAGTGACGGTGGGCGCCGTGGCCGCGTGTAGGTACCTACATCACAACGGCGGTGGGCGCAGACCGGTGATGAAGATTATGGATAGTAATCCGGCTGTAATGCTAATAATTATTGTTACGATTCGGTTCGGCTCGATTCGGATCGATTGGAGCGAGCAGGGGCAACCTCTGGCGGCGATAGTATATAGACGGGAGTAGGAAAGCGCTACCGATCGATGTGCTGCTCTTGAGGATGGATCCGGTTGAATGGACCGATGGGATTAGTGTCGGTGCGTGTCAATACCAATGGAAGACGGATGAATGGTTTTTGTGGGTTGAGCAGCCCGGTAAGCATGAGAGAAAATCCCACGGATGACCTGGAAGTGAGCTTGGATACACAATACAGTGGTAGTTAATAAAAGGGCATCTATTATGGAGCTTGGCATTTCGACATGGAAAAAGCTCTCATAAACCTTTGTATTTACCATTTTAGAAAGTTGAGGTTGGTTTTCGGATTTAATTTTGGATTCAGCCCATACTTACAGAAACTTCATAAGAACATATCTGAAAGCTAAACGCTAAAAGGCGTCTACAAGACACTTCTCCAATTGTATGCCGTCCGGAATAGAAGCATGATTTGAATAATTTGTTGACGAACTTAGGATTTTTTGTCAGTATTAGTATGAATGCCCAACAGTAATTCGCAATTTCAGTAACAAAATGAGATTGCTTCCCCTACATGAAATCCCACTTCCATTAAATCACACCCAAATAGCCGTCGCTATTTTCCCCCAGCTGACAGCGAATAAAAATGCAAATTGCAAGTGTCAAGCTCTCCATTGCATTTTGGCCTTGGGCATCAACCCGTTTTGTGCAACACTTTTCCCACTTACAATCACGCTTCAGTCCTTTTCCACTTGACACAGAAATGGGGTTGGATGCCGAGCTGGAGGATGGAACCACACTCGCAAATGAGTTATTATTCCATGAAAATCCTGCATCCCGAAAATTTCCACTACAGCGATATGCCGCGCCGGGTGGTACCATTAGTTGTCCTGCAGTCTACCTACACCTACGCTGACTGAGCAGCAGGATTTCTAGCGCTAGCGCTGGAGTGGCTTCTCAGAAATGCTGTAAAGAGCCACTGACTGACTGTTTCCCCGTGACCGCCGCGGATGCTTTTCACACCCTTTTTCCCGGACGCCTCCAGCCAGCTGGGGGAGTTAGAAGACAGTACCGAGCGCAAAGTACCATTTCGCACGGTCTAAGCGCGCACTCGGTGGCAACCACATCATCCATTCCGTTCAGCTGCGGCCAGCCGTGCCTCGCTCGGTTGGGCGGTTCGGTCGTAATCGTGTCATAATGGGGACACTTTTCTTATTCAGACGAGACACCAGCTCTCTAGCAGCACCAGCGCTAGCGTGCCAACCGGTGTGGATCTTCATAAAAGGGGTATTACCCCAAAAAAAAGAGGTTTCCTCGGGATATTTTCTCTGGCGTCATTATACGGTTACGAGCTCGACTGCCGCTTCTTTTTCCTTTCCGTCGGATGACTGGTGGCTGCCATGGTGTGTGCGGTGATTCCTTTAGTGGTCGCACCACCAGCATCAGCAGCAGCAGCAAATTCATATACGGGCATCTCGTGCGCTATTCTGTCTTAGATCTGAGACGCGGATGAATAAATAAGACCTAGGATGGAAAAGTTTGCTCGTGTTAGCTGTGGGAGTTATATGGCATGCAAGGAACTGGGTACCGCTCGATTGAATTTGTGCAAAAGCGGCATCTGAATATGTTGCATTCGAGCATTTTGCCACGTGTACGACGGTATTCTACAAACCTAATCTTTCTTCGTAGACAAAGTATTCTTTTCTTGCGAATATAAGAGATGGAAAAGTTATCCAAGTTATTTATCTTAGCGATGGCTCATTTTGCTTCAAAATGTTTTGCAGAAGGACGCTTGACATGAAGGACATTTGCCATGTTTGAACTGTTTCTTGCTATTCTATATTTAAGATTTGAATTTAAAATGTTGACTATGGGTGGACTGAACTATTTAGAAAATTAAATAGGGTTCATTCCAGACCACATACTTTTTATCCAGAAAAAAATGGGATAATGTTTTAGTTTTTCGGTTCATCTTTGTGTTAAGAATATATTTGTATTGATCAGAAAAAATCTGTCAAAAGAAAAAGGCAGCCCTTACTTTGTACCGAGACCGAACCTTTGACACTTTGATCATAACTTTTGACGCCGTGGGTCGATTTTCGAAAATATTATAGTCAGGGCTGACAATCGTCATCGTCATAGCACGAAATGCCACAGTAGCGACGAGTTGCATTGTCTTCATTGCTACTCTACACATCGTCAATGACGCGCACGACGTTAGCTTTCGTCGTGTAACCAAATCGTCCTGACGACATCGAATAACGATGACTTCATACCGTTATTCTTCAAGCGGCAGCTGCCATGCGAAGATTTTTACTAATTCTTTGTAATAATGAATTTAAAGCAACGTATGAAAGCGTTATGAATGTTTTCGATACATTTATGTTACCAAATTTCCTACTATTTGTTTATTTGAGACGCTATTATGTTTTTTACCAGTCCGTCTATAATGACGTGCAATCAATTGTGTGAAGAAGTGACGACGAAAATCGTCATAACTTTTGGCTGCGCGACTATCGTCGTGGTACGCATGCGGCGCGAAGAAAACGAATAGGTGTTGCGTCGTGCAATGTTATGACGAAGACTAATTTTTTTTCGCTTTCTTCATACGACGAGAATGACTATTGTCAGCCCTGTATAGTTTTACAAAGGTAAATAGTAGACCTATGAGCCGCCACGCCACGCCACGCCGCCAACGTTTTACTCACGCTGCCACCGCACTATCAGGTATCAGGTATCAGAACGTCGGCTCAGGCAGCACGTTCTCCTATCAATGGAAGATTTGTGCCTCGCACTTCACAGCCTTTCTCATCATTTACCCGATGGGAGAGATAGGATTATGGGAGGAGCAGGGTAAAAGGAAATTAGGATATACAAAACAATACATATAAGAAAGGATTTATTTCATACAAACACCCCAACTGGGATGCGCGTGTGAATAGTAACTGTTATGAATTCGTTTCTGCACCCCCGAAGGGATACTGAGAACGAATTAGAATTCAAAATAATATTCAATTCATCTGCAATTTAGCCTTGTAAGACGGCATATTAGACGAAAGAACTTAGGAAGTTCTAGCGAATCTTTTCGAAAGAACCCGAGCAAAAACCTTTTGGAAACCATAGTTTACTGAAAAGTTTTGCAGTTTAAGGAAATTTACCGAGTCATTACTCATACTGAAAAAGAACAGTCGATATCCCTTTTCAGTAGGTTTGACTCTATTAACTCTCCACAAGTTCGCCAGAATTTTAGGATTCTGGAAAATCAATCTATTCAGAACATCGTTCTGATTGAGATCTTCATTTGCATTCCAAGGAATACTTAAACAGATGCTGTTTAGATGAAGATCAAATGGTTCTATCAAGAACTTGAAATCGCTCGGCGCCTTCTCATTTATTACCAACAGGCTTTGTTTCAGCCAGTTATTGCTTTCTTGGTTTTCCGGGGAAAACCAAATTTTGCCATATCTGAGACCACAACCAAAGAACGATGGAACAAATGAGCCAGGAGCCGTTTGATATAAAACGATATTTAAGTCCCGTAATAGCTCATCCTTCAGAGCGTTTGAAAATAGTCCTTTTACAAGGCTTACTTGCAAACGCAATGAAGGTAAAGAACTTTTAACAACTCCACCAGAAAAGCCACTGAGGCAGTTTCTCGGTTAACCTTCTTTCTTTGGTTTTTATTGTAGTTTTTGCCTCTATCGACAAACTCACTATTAACACCACCAATGAATGGTGGCTTCTGTAGGTTGCGCATCTAATAACTCATTCACAGTATTACGGAGAAAAAGAAAAATTTGGATAGCTTCGCGGAAATAACGCGCAGAGGAAAATCCCCGCATAGAACAAATCACACATAGTGTGCGTTGAATGGACATAACAACAAATCTGCTGCCCTGAAGTCCAATGATTTGACGTACAAAGATATGAAAAGATTTAATAACAATCAGTACCTGGCCGAGGAGTCAACTAACCCGAAACGCATTATACTTTTCTTTTGAGGTGCCGATGAACGCTGGAGTCGGTTTTTACGCGTGGTATACCATAGGTCGTATCGGTTGGTTTTACAGGCGGCTTATTCAGCCTGCAACCTCTCGCCGAGTCAGGTCCGGGCTATCGAGTCAAGCTCCACCCAACACCAAGACTTGGGCTAGCGTATTTTAAGCGGCACACGGTCTCTTTAGTAGCGGCTACTTGTGGATATAATGTGCTCCCCCGGAAACTCACAAACTTTGAATATAACTGAATTTCCCCTTTCTATTCTGCAAGGCATCGTTTTTTGTACAGTAAAATATTTTTATTTTGAGATTTTTCATTACGCGTTGAACGATTCAGGACGAAATGTCATGAGTATGAATATGAACAAAACATTTCAAATTTCACAACAGCTGTCTTTGATCATTTGCCAGGGAAATATTCATTGGAGGCGCTTTGAATTATCCTGTATTCCAAATTTTTCTTGCAATGCGTAATACATAGAGCTTCCTCGGTCACATGCCCAGTAAATGCTACCGAAGCAGGCTCTGAAAACTGTTGTGAAATATCAGATGCATTACCTGTTTGTTCAGCCATTTTGATGAAACGGAATGTATCACTAGCAGCGACAAAATCGAACAGCGATCGACGACGTCTGAGAGCGAAAGAAAGATCATCTGTAATCAGAAACACTTCCAATGGCCCGACGTTTATTATGGACCCACCAACACATCTGATATTGGAGAGAACTTGGTATCAAAAGTGGAGAGAAATAAAATCATCGCAAAAATACAAATTACAAACACTTGGCATAAGTATGATGGTATTTCACTGGTGTACGCAAATAAATTTACATACTCAAATGATATACGACATTGTACGCAATTATCCATAAAGTGTTTTCAACTGTCAGTATTAGAAGTCAACAATAGGCAGTACAAGCAGTTGCGATGATTGTATTGCTAATGTGTGGTAAATTATTTAGCCACTGATGGATGTAAGTATCTAAGAAGTACCAATATTATTGTGGAGTTTTCACCACCACACGAAAGAGCATACAAGCGATTCTAGTACCTCATTAATTGCACTACAATAAAAATAAATCACAGTATCGGCATCAAATTAAACAGCTTTATAGCCACTCACTACAACGAAAGAACTTGTGGCCATTAAGTGTTTTAATATAGGAGTGCCTCTATAATGAAAAGCGTACTAGTGGTTTCTAGTACCTCGTTGACCATACTACGGTATAAACAAAGACTAATTTTATTAGACTTTGGTATAAATATTGCATTTTTTTTTTTTGCATCCCACATTAATGCAGAAGCCAACTGCAAATGAGAATCATTATGTAAACAGAAATTCCGTTTAAAACAATTACTAGTATGTTGTAGATTTTTCACTTACCCATACCGGATAAAATCAAAATATTTAAATCCGAAATACAGATTCTAATGTCGGGAGTTACCGGTACTCACCACCCCTAAAATAATGTAAACCATGGGTGCGGACATTAACACAGACACTAGGAAGCACATGTTTACACACTCCTATACTGCCGTCGGACGCATAAATGTCACATGTTACAAACGAGAAAAATGAGAAAAAACGCCATTTGAAGTTTCAAAATACATTCATCCTATTATAGCAAAATTTTGCTTTTTCATTGACTTTAACCCAATAAACTATAGAAGAATATTCATATTCGTTGGGCCGGACTCAAACATTGCCAAAAACAACAATTTTTCCCACGTTTTTCAATCAAAACACGAATGTGACGCTTATGCCGCGAAATTCACTGGCCAGGTGAAAAATGTACGCATATTTGTCACACTGTGAACTGAGAGATAGTTGTTGTTAATTTGTTTTTACATTTCGCGAGCGACGATTGAATTTCTTTGGTGTGATTTTTTGCTGTCGGTAGAAGTGGAACCGGAAATGGAATATCCAATACAGACAATCCAGTGGCTGGAATCGGAAAAGGACTTCCTCGGGTTCGATTTAAAAAATGACACAGGTGATCGTGTTTTGTTTGCGGAGCCGGCAAACGTTCCATTACCGGTCCCAGAGGTTGACCAACCGATTCTTGACGGCAGTGGCGTAGTTTCCTTGCCCTGGACAAGGACATGCACAACATCCTCAACGTCCAAAGGAATCACGACTGTCTTATCGAGATGATGGTGACAAAGTGCTACCAGGTGAAATAGTTTTTTCTGTGGATTTGCAAAAAGTTCTTAATTGTTTATAGAGATTATATTCTAGGTCATACGGCTTCCACGGTTGGATAGGTTCAAGAGCATTAGCGTAAAGGCTGCTGGTCTTTAATGAGAGCTTTGCGTCTGTTGGCCCCTACATACGAGCATTCCCATTGTCTGCGTGCATTTGGTCCGAGTCAGTTGATGGTCGTACAGCCAACGAAATCCTTAGCTGTTTTTTTAAGTTATTGTGAAGTACGCTGACCTGAAGACAATTATCTTTTGGTTGGATAATTGTTGTTCGCAAAATAAGAACTGGTATTTATCCCATCACATTACTCTACTGATAAACAATAATGAAATTCAGGTCAAGCGCATACTGTTGGAGAACTTTCAATCGTGACATACGTTTATGACCGATGACTCTCCATGCGGCGTTTGATTCCAAAATGCGCCATGAACATGTCGTCAGTTATGAAAACTTCAAGTCTGTGGTTGGCAATGCAAAGAACAATGTTGACGTACTTGATATGCAAGCAACTGACTTCTTCAAAGCTCACCGTTTTGGAGTATACGATAAACCACTGCAAGCCACGCCCGTATGTGGATTCCATGCAAATAGTGGAGTTTAAAAAAGGCCGTTATGAAATTGGATACGCAAACAATATCAACAGTAAAGACCTTAAATACTGCAAGTTGTTTTCCAAGAAGCAATTTAAGTTGGTTGTAAAGAATTCATCCTCTTATACAAATGTACGTTGGCAAAATGCTCCTCTAGGAATTGAAGTAGAAAAGAAAACTTCTCCAATAAAAGTGGTAACAACACCGAAAAGGAAAAATCGTTTTTCATTGATCTTGGGACGAAGCAAGAAGCGTCTGATTAATCTTTGTACTCGTTTCATACTTAGAAAAAGAAACGTACTAGAAACATACTAGAAAAAAACGGGTTTGCTAAAGGGTTCCTCTTTATCACTTTTTTACAGGCCTTGAAAATTTAAATTATGTCACAGTTTCATATCGTCTTCTCCCAAGAGGCCTTTCACGTTATACTTGGAGAGGTTCTAGACAATATAATACCTCCCCTATTCTTTCATGGACAACCCTTCATATAAATTCTGAAAGTAGGGAAAGACCTTACAGGATTACCAGCCACCCTTCTAAACTATCCACGTGGATTGTAGATAACCCTAAATGCATGGTTTATTTTATGGACGGTCCTCAGGACACATCACGCAGTGCTATGTGTCTTTTTGTGTGATTGTTATATCTCCTTTTTTTAGTGTGACAAATATGCGTCCATTTATCCCGGTGTGACAAGTATGCGTCCATTTGTTCGAATGTGACAAATTGACTTCACATTTTTTTCGAGTTTTCTAGAATAAAACCTCTGTTTTGACAAAATATTTCGAAAATACGTATCAAATTATGACGTTGAACATCAAAACCTCAAAAATGTTAAAATGTAACATGTGACATTTAAGCGTCCAACGGCAGTATATGTGTGCAGAACACTGCCATTAGCGCTAAAAATGAACTAAACTTCACAAAATAGAAGCAAACTAAATCATAATTTCTCCTTCAAATGCCGGTCATATTTATTCACATTCACTTCACCCGCATGCACCGTGACACTACACATCACATTATAAAATGCAAAACTGCAGTAAAAAGAAATAACACTAGGAAATCGAATTGATTTAACGAGTTATCATTATAGGCGTCCACTACCCAAGAAGACTACTATATTCTTCGATGGAAAAAAGGGTGGCCATTAATCGAAAAATTTACTATCTCTAATTTGTCTTATTTATATATCTTATGAAAGTATATACCCTGGATAAGAGAATTGGAAAATATTGAAGCGTCATGTTCATTCAATTAAAATATATGGGCTCGCGAAGTGAAAAAAAACTGATGAAAATAAAAAGATTATTCCATACTTTGATTTGTGAATGTCACGTGAAGTAATTTTTTCTCCAAATATAAGTTTTTTTCATACCATTTCAAATCTTAAAACCTTAGTTTTTGATGGTTTGTTTTGTTTCGCACGCGAAGATTAATATCAAAAAGCTGTAGAAGAAAAAAATATTATTATGATTCTTTACTATAAAATGCTCCCGCGAATATAATGTCCTCAAATGTCTCCTGATCTGTAGATGGGGGAATGGAATATAACTCTAGTACCACTTTATAGTGAGTGGTTTGCTTGCGCATATTTGCGCTTTTACGAGAACGCTGCAATCAGAATTTTCTTGAAAATTGTGGTTTTTATTCTCTACTAGTCGACCCGGCAGACGTTGTCCTGCATAGTAGGCAAAAAATCGCTTTGTGTACTTCCCATGCGAAATTTCCACATAATCCTTAATTTTAGTTTTTCACGATTTACCCAACCTTTTTCGTAATTTTCGCATTGGAAAATATCATATAAACCTATCGGAAACGATGACTAACATATTTGCTGAAGAAATGAAGAAAGTCCATCCAGCCGTTTTCGAGTTATGCGGATACGAACACAGACCATTTCATTCTTATTATATAGATATCTCATAATGATTAGAAAATAAACATCATTATTACTAGAAATATGGTTGGTATTTTATGTATGCTGTATCGAAAAAAAAAACAAAAAAAAAATGCCCATAAAATTTGGAAAAAAAAATTTTTTTCGCTTGTGACATTTTTGAAGGGTTAACGATGGCCCTTAAAGGGTTAAAAGGGGTTCTTAAATATTCCTTCACACAATATATGTTGCATAGAAACTGTTCACATTGAATGAATATTTTTGGCCGTTCATTTGTATGAGAATTCCCCACATTGCGCCGTCGTCAAAAATGAATCAGCGCAACTATGAAAATAGACCACGCCGCCGAATTTTTTTTCACGCCGATGACATTTTTACTGTTTGGTCTACATTTATCTTCTTTACAATTATGCAGCATTTATTCTCATCTCCAATAAAGTCTAGACCCAACAAAATTGAAAGCTGATGCTGTTTCATTAAAATAAGTTATATAAGCTGAAAAAGTAGCTTATTCAGTTTTAATTGTTTGTTGGGGAACCACTAGATCCCTCGTTGTATAACGTTCATTCATTTTCATTTCATTTATTTAGTTAACATCTAAACAGATAACACTGAATCAACAATTTGACGCCACAATGCACGGTTCGAGGCCGCATCTCTCCATCCTCGGATACGCCCCACGCTCGCCAAGTCGTTTTGCACCTGGTCTGCCCATCTCGCTCGCTGCGCTCCACGCCGTCTCGTACCTGCCGGATCGGAAGCGAACACCATCTTTGCAAGGTTGCTGTCCGGCATACTTGCAACATGTCTTGCCCATCGTACCCTTCCGGCTTTAGCTACCTTCTGGATACTGGGTTCGCCGTAGAGTTGGGCGAGCTCATGGTTCATTCTTCGCCGCCACACACCGTCTTCTTGCACACCGCCAAAGATGGTCCTAAGCACCCGTCTCTCGAATACCTGAGTGCTTGCAAGTCCTCCTCGAGCATTGTCCATGTTTCATGTCCGTAGAGGACAACCGGTCTTATAAGCGTCTTGTACATGACACATTTGGTGCGGTGGCGAATCTTTTTCGACCGCAGTTTCTTCTGGAGCCCGTAGTAGGCCCGACTTCCACAGATGATGCGCCTTCGTATTTCACGACTAACGTTGTTGTCAGCCGTTAGCAAGGATCCGAGGTAGACGAATTCCTCGACCACCTCGAAGGTATTCCCGTCTATCGTAACACTGCTTCCCAGGCGGGCCCTGTCGCGCTTGGTTCCGCCCACAAGCATGTACTTTGTCTTTGACGCATTTACCACCAGTCCAACTTTTGTTGCTTCACGTTTCAGACGGGTGTACAGTTCTGCCACCTTTGCAAATGTTCGGCCGACAATGTCCATGTCATCCGCGAAGCAAATAAATTGAATGGATCTGTTGAAAATCGTACCCCGGCTGTTACACCCGACTCTCCGCATGACACCTTCTAGCGCAATGTTGAACAGCAGGCACGAAAGTCCATCTCCTTGTCTTAGTCCCCGGCGCGATTCGAACGAACTGGAGTGTTCGCCCGAAATCTTCAACCAGTTTTGCACACCATCCACCGTTGCTCTGATCAGTCTGGTAAGCTTCCCAGGGAAGCTGTTCTCGTCCATAATTTTCCATAGCTCTACGCGGTCTATACTGTCGTATGCCGCCTTGAAATCAACGAACAGATGGTGCGTTGGGACCTGGTTTTCACGGCATTTTTTAAGGATTTGCCGTACAGTAAAGATCTGGTCCGTCGTCGAGCGGCCGTCAACGAAGCCGGCTTGATAACTTCCCACGAACTCGTTCACTAATGGTGGTTCACGACGGAAGATGATTTGGGATATCACTTTGTAGGCGGCATTAAGGATGGTGATCGCTCGAAAGTTCTCACACTCCAGTTTGTCGCCTTTCTTGTAGATGGGGCATATAACCCCTTCCTTCCACTCCTCCGGTAGCTGTTCGGTTTCCCAGATTCTGACTATCAGTTTGTGCAGGCAAGTAGCCAGCTTTTCCGGGCCCATCTTGATGAGCTCAGCTCCGATACCATCCTTACCAGCTGCTTTATTGGTCTTTAGCTGTTGAATGGCATCCTTAACTTCCCTCAATGTGGGGGCTGGTTGGCTTCCATCGTCCGCTGAACTGACGTAGTCATCTCCTCCGCTGCCTTGACTTTCACTGCCTGTACTCTCAGCGCCATTCAGATGTTCCTCGTAGTGCTGCTTCCACCTTTCGATCACCACACGTTCGTCCGTCAAGATGCTCCCATCCTTATCCCGGCACATTTCGGCTCGCGGCACGAAGCCTCTGCGGGATGCGTTGAGCTTCTGATAGAACTTGCGTGTATCTTGAGAACGGCACAGCAGTTCCATCTCCTCGCACTCCGCTTCTTCCAGGGGGCGTTTCTTCTCCTGAAAAAGGCGGGTCTGCTGTCTCCGCTTCCGTTTATAACGTTCCACGTTCTGCGAGTACCTTGCTGCAGCGCGACCGCCCGCGCTGCGTCCTTCTCCTCCAGAATCTGTCTGCACTCTTCGTCGAACCAATCGTTCCGTCGACTTCGACCCATATACCCGACGTTGTTCTCCGCTGCGTCGTTAATGGCTGCTTTGACTGTATTCCAGCAGTCCTCAAGAGGGGCCCCATCGAACTCACCCTCTTCCGGCAACGCTGCCTCGAGATGCTGCGCGTATGCAGTGGCGACATCAGGTTGCTTCAGTCGCTCTAGGTCGTACCGCGGCGGTCGTCGGTACCGAACATTGTTGATGACGGATAGTTTTGGGCGCAGTTTAACCATCACCAGATAGTGGTCAGAGTCGATGTTAGCGCCACGATATGTCCTGACGTCGATAATGTCGGAGAAGTGCCGTCCATCAATCAGAACGTGGTCGATTTGTGATTCTGTCTGCAGTGGTGATCTCCAGGTGTACCGATATGGGAGGCTATGATGGAAGTAGGTGCTACGAATGGCCATATTCTTGGAGGCGGCGAAATCAATTAGTCGTAGGCCGTTTTCGTTCGTCAGCCGGTGAGCGCTGAACTTTCCAATAGTCGGTCTAAACTCCTCCTCTTGGCCAACCTGAGCGTTCAAATCTCCTATGATGATTTTGACGTCGTGGCTTGGGCAGCTGTCATACTCACGTTCTAGCTGCGCGTAGAATGCGTCCTTATCATCATCAGTGCTTCCGGAGTGTGGGCTATGGACGTTTATGCTGAAGTTGAAGAACCGGCCTTTGATCCTCAACCTGCACATTCTTTCATTGATCGGCCACCACCCGATCACGCGCCTTTGCATTCACTATGAAAGCTGTTCCCAGCTCGTGTGTGTTGCCGCAGCTCTGGTAGATGGTATGATTACCTCTAAACATTCGCACCATTGATTCCTTCCAACAAACCTCCTGCAGCGCTACGATGCCGAATCCATGGTCCGTGAGCTCATCGGCGAGTATGCGTGTGCTCCCGATAAAGTTGAGGGATTTGCAGTTCCACGAACCGAGTTTCCAATCGCTAGTCCCATTTCGTCGCAGTGGTCTTCGCCGATGGTTCCGGTCCGTACTCTCTTGTTGATTGTTCGTTGCTTATGATTTTTTAAAGGCTGGCTTGCAGGGCCTGACACCAAACCCCCTAAATTTCCGGAGGACCATTCCTCCTTATTTCCGGTGGACCATGCTGCACAGTTTCACTTAGAGTCCCTCGCTGGCACTCGGACGATGATCAGCCGCCCCTAATATGGGGAACAGACGCTATTGTGAGCCGCTCATAACATGGAGAACAGAGGCTTGATAAGATTTACACAACCGGAGAGGAGCAAATTCCCCTTCCCTGTCAGCATACGATCATAGTTCCCGCCGGGGTTGGTTACCCGATCTTCCCTAAGGTTGCTCATATCCCGGCCAGCGCCGCGGGGAGGTAGGGATAGGAGTTGCTGGGTAAGAGGCTAAGGACCGCGAGATGGGGTCTATTTTATTCCTTCAGGTACGTGAAGTACCAATGGTACGCTTTACCCAGCATTTGCCGTGCCAACGTTGTATAACGTATGCTGGATCAAAAAAAACAAAATGCACCTGACATTTGATTATTCAGAAATTGAAGAATTGTTTTTCAGGAATAAAAAAAGCTCCTAGAACTTCGTCAGAAATTCATTTAAAATTGTTCGGAAATTCGACTTATTTTATTAAATTCTTTAAAACCTAATACGTCTACTTCTAGATTTTCTACATAAACTCTTTTGGGAATTTCTCCTCCTGTACTGCCGCTAACCGCAAGTCGAGCACATCTGTATATGGGCCTCCATATACAGATGTGCTCGACTTGCGGTTAGCGGCAGTGAGAGTCCATCGGGAAATCCACACAAAATTTATTCAAGAATTTATGTGAAAATTTCTTCTGAGTTTCAAATCAGGACTTCCTTTGCGAATTCCTTTAAGAAATACTCCATGCATTGATCATCAAAGTCTTTTATAAACTCCTTCGGATATTCCCATAAAAGTTCCGTCGTAAATTGTTCATACAAGAGGAAATTCCCGGAGCAGTTCATTGAGGATTTTTTACAGAAATTTTCAGGAGCACATATACAATGAAGGAATTATCGCTTTCAGGAGCACATATACAATGAAGGAATTGTCGCTGAACTGAGGATTGTTTGAGAGAATTCTTGGAGAGTTTCTAAAGAAATCTGAAAATTGTGTAGAAATTTTCGTAGGAGTTGCCGGGGAGATTCCTTGAGGATGCGGAGGAGTTCCTAAGAATTCTTAAACAAATACCCAGAGAAATAATTTCCAGAATTTATTTGTAAACGACTTCCCGGGAGGATCCTTCAAGATATTTTGGGTAGGAATTTCTAGAAGAATTCCCAGAGGAATGCACGTAAGATTTTCTAGATCTAGATTTCGCAATTCAATTTCCATAAGGAGTTCTTCAAAAATTCCTGGACAATTTTCCGGAAGAATACTCGGGTTGGGTTTAGTGGAATTTCATGTGAATTTTGAAAGAAATTCGGAAAAAATGTGTGAAGAGTACGCGTGGTAATTTATGTAGAGTTTGCGAAGTAATTTATTAAGTGGAGGAGTTTTTGGAGGAACTCCGGAAAGAAATCTGATGAAATTCGATGAGTAATTACTTAAGTAATTACAGGACTTCTCGGAGATTTCCTGAGCAAACATCCTGAAGCATCCATATAGGAACTTCTGGAAGAGTTTCTGAAGAATTTTTGAAAGAATTACCGGAAGAATTCCTGGAGGGACTTCCGCATAAATTCGTGCAGAAACTCCTGAAGGAGCTTCTAGACGAATTCATGAAGGAACTTTGGGATGAATTCCTGGAGGAGCTACCGGAGGAATTCATGGAGGAACTTCCAGAGGAATTCCTAGAGGAGTTTACGGAGGAGCTTATTCCTGAAGGTACTTCCGGAGGTATTCCTAGAGCAACTTCCGGAGGAATTCCTGGAGGAACTTACGGAGGAATTCCTGGAAGAACTTCCGGAGGAATTCCTGGAGGAACTTCCGGAGGAATTCCTGGAGGAACTACCGGAGGAATTCCTGGAGGAACTACCGGAGGAATTCCTGGAGGAACTGCCGGAGGAATTCCTGGAGGAACTGCCGGAGGAATTCCTGGAGGAACTGCCGGAGGAATTCCTGGAGGAACTGCCGGAGGAATTCCTGGAGGAACTGCCGGAGGAATTCCTGGAGGAACTGCCGAAGGAATTCCTGAAGGAACTGCCGGAGGAATTCCTGGAGGAACTGCCGGAGGAATTCCTGGAGGAACTTCCGGAGGAATTTCTGGAGGAACATCCGGAGGAATTCCTGGAGGATCTTCCAGAGGAATTCCTGGAGGATCTTCCAGAGGAATTCCTGGAGGATCTTCCGAAGGAATTCCTGGAGGAACTTCCGGAGGAATTCCTGGAGGAACTTCCGGAGGAATTCCTGGAGGAACTTCCGGAGGAATTCCTGGAGGAACTTCCGGAGGAATTCCTGGAGGAGCTTCCGGAGGAACTCCTGAAGGAACATCCGAAGGAATTCCTGTAGGAACTTCCGACGGAACCCCTGGAGGACCTTACGAAGAAATTCCCGAAGGAACTTCCGACGAAATTCCCGATGGAACTTCCGGAGAAATCCTTGAAGGAATTTCCGGGGGAACACGATTTCTTCCACTTCCTTGAAGAGACTTCTTCCATAGAAAAACTTCCCGAGGAACTTTCGGTGGAGCCTCCGGGTAAATTCCTGGAGGAACTTTCGGATGCTTATATGGGGGAGCTTCTGGAGGAACTTCTGAAAGAATTCCTGGAGGAATGTCCAAAGGAATTTTTGTTGTGAGAGTTTTCTAGTGAAACTGGTAACACTGCTGCGATACCCCTTAGTGATTAGTATCATATCTATATCAATATCGGTTGGGAGGTTGTGGAATTCCACAGTACACGAATTCACTACCAAAATGTAGGTTTACTATTAGTTAATTTATGTAAACATCATTATGTTATGTATAATTTGTAATAAAATGAATTCCAGCATTGAAGTTGCCCAACTGAAGGCTGCTTTCAATAATTGTGTCGTCGTGCAACAATTCCCAACAATGACCTTCTCAATGAACTCGTTAAGAAACTTCCGAAGAAACTGAAGAATTTTTTATGTTTGAAATCAGTTCACGCCAACCCACGCCGCCGCGTCGCCGATCACCAACGGCGTGACGCCGCCACGCCGCCGCCGCTGGCTGGAAATGATCTATCACGCCACTGCCGGTAAATTTTCAATCGGCGCAAAGGTCTACTAAAAATAGCTGAAATCGACTCTCTAGCACAGGTTTTGAGAACCGTATCATGTGACACATCCACACATGTAATTACTGATCTGAACTCCGGAACACTTTGGAGGACTTAGAACACCTGGTAGAGGCATGATTGAATTGCAAGTTGTACACAAAGGCTCTGTGCGGTAAGACGCGCGGCTACAAAGCAAGGGGTGGCTGGGTTCGATTCCCGGTGCCGGTCTAGGCAATTTTCGGATTGGAAATTGTCTCGACTTTCCTGGGCATAAAAGTATCATCGTGTTAGCCTCATGATATACGAATGCAAAAATGGTAACTTGGCTTAGAAACCTCGCAGTTAATAACTGTGGAAGTGCTTAATGAACACCAAGCTGCGAGGCGGCTCTGTCCCAATGTGGGGATGTAATGCCAATAAGAAGAAGAAGAACACAAAGGCTCTATGGACATGTGTGGGCTTGATAGGTTGACGTCGTTGTGATACAGAACGTAGTCTTAGATCTGGTAGACCAACTGATCTGAACTGCGGAACAGTTTGGTGCACTTTAGAACACCTGGTTGAGGCATAATTACATTGCAAGTAACACCCAAAGGCTTTACGACATGTGTGGGCTTGATGGATTAACTTCGATGTCGATTTGTTTTGTTTTGTTTTCCAACATAGTGGACCCTTCAAAAGGGATCTGAGGATGTTCTAAGAGCTTATGTGGCATTTCCTTATGAAATGTTAGTAAACTATATTAAGGAAAATGGGCGTATGATTTTCAACCAAACGCCTATTGAAAATTTGCCACAAGGAATCGGTATGAATTTCCATATACTGCTTCATGAATGATGATTTCCATTTCAAAAAAGTAAAACGCCGCAGACTGGGTTCGAACCATGGTCGTCGGGATTGGGAGGCCGGTAAGGAGACCACACGCCCTTCGACGCTTGAATACTCGGGCAGATAACTGCGTAAAAGAAGCACTGTTAGTGGATTTTTTTTTGATTGGCAGCGTCCTGATTCACGGCATTCCATGGGGTAAACCAGTAGGGGAAGGTGGGTAGACTTGATCCCCGGGGAGACTTGATCACCCCCTTTTTGTTCGAGAACTAAAGTAGTTTTGTTCTAGCGTATTTTTAGTATAGATCCTCTAGACAAATGACCTTTATGTGGTGAGTTATTTTTTGAATTGACAACCTTATTTATTCTGCAGGGCGGTTTGTATGTTTTGACCTTCCAAAAGATTTTTTTATTGGCCACGCAAAATTTGAACAACTTTTCATAACAATGCCCAAAGTCTTTTGTTTTTTCACAGCAACAAGCCATAAATATGCTTTTTGATCTGAACTGATGAAAATGTCAACATTCCATCAAAGTTTTGGGATATTTGGATTTGAAGTTATTGCCTCAATATGGGGACACTTGATCCCCCGTTAGTCACCCATACAAAAATTTTGCGAAAAAATTCGAAAAAATATAAATCTGTTCTTAGGCTTCTAATTTTTTGTAGATTTGACGGATTTGATGAAGGGTTGGCAGGAAAAATGATTTATTGCGTAGATCTCATAGAAAGGGGATCAAGTCTCCCCAAATTTTAAAATTGCATGTGCTATCGAATTCAATAACAAAAATCGTTCATGTATACGCACAGCAATTCGATAATTCTGCGTATTTTGAAGGGAAAATATTTAAAAAATCTGAGGGCACCTTTCTAATTTTATCAAAGCAAGTTCTTGGAGAGGGATCAATTTCCCCCGAATATTTTAAAAGTCGATTTTTGACTCCAAAAAATCGATTGTGTATCAATAACAACAATAATTTAAGGACTGTCATACATCAGTAAAGTTAAATGCTATATTTCTTAGAGTCTGTGTGGAAATCGCGTATGTTTATTTATTTTTGGCTGTAATACATCGGAAATCAGAAAAGGGGATCAAGTCCATCCAGTCTCCCCTATTATAAAACTACATGAGATGGGTAAAAGATCAATGAAAAAATGTTGCAAATCGGCAGAGATATAGCGATTGAAATTTTAAGTATCTTTCAGATCTGATCTCGGTATTCTTAGTGTTAGAAGTTCACCGTAAGACATGCGACATATTAAGATGAAACTGTCCAGAATCCAAATAATTTTCATCAAAATACCTAAATGACGGCTTTCTCTCGATAATCAGCCTTCCGGAGTAAATTTAGCAACACTTCAACATGTTCAACCTGATCTGACTGATGACATTTCCCTCTCCCACCAACAATACCTCTTTAACAACAGATCTAACACTAAATTTCATTTCCTTTCTTGATAACTGGAAGAATTCGGCCACGCCGTTATTGACTTGAGTAAATGTTGGGTTTTTGGGACATGTACTTCTTCTTCTTCTTCTTCGTCATTCTACGGCTCTACAGCCCAACTGGGAGGAACTTGGCCTGGTTTTCAACTTAGTATTCTATTGGCATTTCCTCAGTTATAAATCGAAAGCTTTTCTATGCCCTCCGTTGCATGAGAATGTATCTTGGGAGGCAAGCACAAGGATATACTATGCCTACGGTGGCAAGAATGTTTCCCACCCAGGGAATCAATTGCGCATGCGAAACAAGCGACAAAAGAGAACTAACGACAAAGCTTTGTTTTTGTCGGAGAAAATAATGACAAAGATCCGAAAAATTTTGTCAGCAACAAAAAAGTAGACAATTTTGTTGCTAACTTTTCATTCCGTTATTTTGCATTATCTCTACAGCAAATTTCGGTTTTATGCTATCGTAGCTTCTGCTTTTATGGAAATATTTGAGAATCTAACTGTAATAACAAAAATAGCTTTGTATTTTCGGAAATATCAAAGCATGCAAGGCAAATGATTCTTGTCATATTGTACTCGGGCTCTGATAAAGGCTTGTTGCGAGGTGCGTTTGTCAGTAACAAACTCTGTTGATGATAAAGTGTATATTGTTAGGCGTTGCTCGAATATTGATTCCCTGTTTCCACCCGAAAATATCCTAGACCGGAACGAGAATCAGACTCGCTATCTTCGGATTGGCAATCCTACGCCTTTGCTCGCAAGGCTAACTGGAGAGTGTAATTGAAGAATGTAGTGCTAATCTACAGGCCTACTGATCAATTCGTTGTGTGATTCCTCTAGTTCTGGTCAATCAAGAAGTAGCAACTAACAATTCTCGCTTAACTTTTTAAAAGGACCTAAGTAACATTTTTTACATGAATTAATTTGAGCACTGCAATCAAAAGCTTTCATATTGTTCTGTTGATTGTGCTATTCAAATTAATTCATGAAAAAAAAATGTTACTTAGGTCCTTTTGAAAAGTTAAGCGAGAATTATTCGATCATATATTCCTCATACTTAGTACAAAGATAATTCTCACAGATTGCGCAATGGATCAAAATACAGCTTGGTTTACCAACGCTCACGAGGAAAAGTATAAAAATGAATATGCCTTGAATAGCAATAGAAAAAAAACGACAGATTGTGTCACCACTTGGCAAGCCAGCGCATTGAAAAAACAGTATTTGTCTTTGGTTTCGAACCAAGGCCACTTCCAATAGATTACCTTCCCAATTTATCTACTGTTGCTTTCCAGTGGATGTGTGGATCATTGCATGGTAGTTCGTTTGAGCATAACGCGAGATCCAAAACATCACCCTTTCTCTTGGGATTGAGATAGACGTTTTTGAAAAAAGCTCATGAACAACCGGAGTAGTTGATTCATCATAAGAAAGTCGGTATCACTAAACATCTATGAAGGTGAATCCAAATGTTCACTGCTCCCTCAAAACCATCATATATCTAATATTAGCGATGAGAAAAGGATGTTCATGTCACGTCCATGATTATTTCAAATACATATTGTGAACTAAATTTCAATCGCTAAATGTTTTCATGCGTTTGGAAAATTTGAAAACCATATTACAATCCCCGAAAGGATTATACAATCAAAATATTCCGTGTATTGCAGCCCAAAGCAGTGCATTGGTTACAAAACGACATTGCTCTGCACGAGGTTGGTGGCGAGAACTCCACAAAGTTATGTCACAGCAATTCAAAGGAGTAAATTGGCCAACAGCACACGATCGTTAATGCTTGACACGTAGATATCCGAAGATCGTACCTATCGAACACATGCCCATCTATAAATCCAAGGTCTGAACACATAAATGACGACCCGCAATTTGTCTCTATATTTTCGTAATGGAATCTAATCTGCTTAGCGAGACAGGGTATTTACCATTAACACAATAATAAGTTATTGCTTTTCTGAGTTTTCTTCTGCTGTACACAGCACTAACGTTCACAACAGCTCACCATCCTCGTCGGGTTTCGTTGGACATTATATCATATCTACGTCTTCATCGTCGTGTGAGGTTGGGTTAGCCTAGCTTTAAATTTGCATACCCATCGCTTAACTGCTATGTTATAAAGGAAAATGGCTTACTCCTTTAGATAAACAAAATTAGGGCCGGTGGCTTGTTGTACTGACCGGCGATGATCGAATCGAACAATATTGTCTAATTCGAATAATTCACGACTTGCCACTATCATAAACAGTGACTTTGAAAAATTAGCATATTCCACCAAGCGGATCCTGCAGCAGCCTATCATTACGACAGAAAAAGTTGTTCACAGCCAACCGCAACTAGCACACAAAGTCCCGGAAATTCCCACAGATTAATCAAACGTGCTTATTTAGCCAGCTCAATATTGATACTTGGTGCAAATATTTGACACCACAATCATCGTTGATCGTTTGTTGTCTGTTTGCTCCGCGCGCGCAGTCCGCTCGTCGATGCCGCTTCTAACTATTCCAAGCCAAAACCCCATACGCATATTAGCCGCTGGTGGTGTGCTAATCCACCACCACCAGCCGTGAAAAGGCTGGAAATATTCGATTCGATATCAGCACGTGGAGTGTTATTTGATTAGGAGGATGAGGAGGAGGCTGGCTGCAAAAACCAACGGTCTGCGGTGGTGGTGGTGGCTATATAAACGGTTGCACATAAATTTCCCTTCCGATATGGGGCGTCGTCCACTGACTACGGTACACTTAAATTACGTTTTATCTGTTTTTAACGCTTTTTAGGCGAAGGATTCAAGAAGAGTAAAAACTTCCCAAAAGTAGCCCAACACATTTTTTTTATTCAAATTCACGAATACGCTCCTTCCTGTCCGCAATCATTGCTATTTTCGATCCGACACAAAAGCTCATTTATCGCATCGGTCGACCGACCGGGCATATTTAAAATGTAAATCACTATATTCACATTCTTTATTTTTTTGCTCTGGATCCTCTTCCATTCTAGGTTACTCGGTTTCGTTCCATATTTGGAACCTGCCGCGAGCTCACCCGATGCAATGGGTGTAGAGGCGGTATAAAAATGTGTAACAGCAGCAGCCTGGCAAACAGCTTGCGGCAACAACAGCAGCAACAACAACGGACCGACAGGCTGTCGGGGAACATTTCCCGGGAATAATAACTCCGGAGTGAAAGAAAATTCATATTTAACACCCAATTTCGGTCGTCATTTGGTAATACGGATACTTTACAGAGTCGGATGATGGCAGTAAACCGGAGTTGATGATGGTACGGCGGGTGCAGCGGCGATGACGTACGAGAGGTGGATCGCTTTCAAGCGCTGATGTCGGTTCGGTTGCACCGTTGTTGCTTGCATGGATTCACATTGTGTTGCCGCAGTTCGTGGAAATTGGTGCAGCGAAATTCTCGCTAAGCGCCATCCATGATTGGCCCGTGGACGTGAAATGGTAGAGCAACTGTCGTTTGGTGGTTTTGCGCACGCATTTTGAATGGCCAGATCGGGTTTCTCGAAAAAAGGTTTTCGAACGAAATTATTTTCCTATTCTGGTGCATAGATGCATTGCGAAGCGAGCATGATTGCATCTATTAATAATCAATGTTGAGCCTAAATTATCGGAAATGACAGAGGATTAACTTTAAAACATATATAACAAAAGTAATTTTTGATTCCAAGACAAATTCCGAATAATTTTGTATTGACATCCGGAAAAATTTCACGTAAAAAGAATAAAATGTGGGAATTCTCACAGATTATAATGTTCGACGAAATTTGTTCCAGTTTTGTTCCACATCAAATCTCCGAAAGCAATTTGACGGACGGAAGCAATTTGCCTCTGAAAACACATTGATTCAAACATTGAAACATTGTGTTTAAAAAAATACGCTGCATCTTATCGTTCAATTTATTTAGAAGTAAATTAAGTTTCAATTAGATGGATCTGTTCACTTTCGAAAAAAAAAACATTCGTTGCTTTTTTACTTGAGAAACAAATCAGCAGTATTACTGACAGGAGGACATATTTGTTTGGTTGAATGTTCCAGTCCAGTCCAGTGACAGTGTATTTATTACTCCTACATCAGCAGCATTCTTCGGTAATCTGTTGTTGCATGCTGAAAACAGAGGTTCATCCGGAAACGGAGGAAATATTTCAGAAATCCCCAAAGATAGATCAATAAAGAAATTTTCGTAAAAATTATCAACAAATCAAGTTCATATTATGGTCCTTCTACGAGTTCATCTTGGAGATCAACCAGGAATTTATCTCGAAATGGATATTGTCCAAAACAGTTGTATTGTAACCTATTTTTTTCTAATATCTATCTATAACGTTCCTCTGCATTTGTAACTTAGAGAAAACTTCTTCAAACTTCATCTTGTACATAATGGTGGTAAATTTCAGCTGTTGCTAGCACCCAGCAGTGACTGTTAGATTTTCTAACAATTCTGTATAAGAACCAAAACCTGTATAAGAACTGGACATGTGCAAAATTGGTAGATTGTTATACAACAAATGTAAGCTTGCAAACTAATATTGTATGAAAGGCTTGCAGAATTGTATGGTCTCATACAATTTTTGTATGAGAATCTAGCATTTCGCATATGCCCAGTTCTTGTACAGATTTTGGTAGGTTCTTGAACGGCAGCAAAGCAAAATTCCCATAAACAATCAAGAATTTCCCATAAAACAAAAATAAATTATAACTTTTAAATTTTTAAAGAAGAATTTTCCATAAAGAAATCAAAATGTTCCACAAAAAAAAAATACAAAATTTCCATAAATAAATCAATATTTTTGCTTACTTACTTATGGATCCTATACACCTCCGGTGGTGCAAAGGGCCGACTTAAAAGATCTCCATCCTGCGCGTTGCCCGGCTATCGCTTTAACCTGTTGCCAGGTTAGATTTCGGTCGACTTCTTTTATTTCTTTATTGAGGCTTCGCCGCCATGAGCCTGTGGGTCTGCCTCTGCTGCGATGTCCCGCTGGGTTCCAGTCTAATGCTTGTTTACAGATTTCGTTTCCGCCCCTACGTAGAGCGTGGCCGACCCAGCCCCACTTCCGATCCCGAATTTCTGTTGCTATCGGCCTCTGGTGACAACGACAATGGAGCTCGTTGTTTGAGATCCAGTTGTGAGGCCACCAGGCCCGAATTACAGGGGTTAGACAAAAAGGTTAAGATAGGCAAAATTTTGTCGAAGTTCAAGTCAGCATAACTTTGCGTAGAATGATCCGATTTCGATGAAACCGGGACCTTCAGACGCAGAAACTCTTCTAGTATACTGTCCCCATGCTAAACCTCAGATTGGCCCTTGGCCACCGGAGATGTTCCGGGTTTTCCGAGGATATGTTAAAAATGCATTTTTTCTTCTGCTTGTCGTTTTATCTGACGTTTACTGTCATCATGTTTTATACTCTCTCTGGAAACTAGAACTAATAAGCTGACCAATGCTGGCTGCGGATCGAAAATTCGTTTGTAATACGCAAAGATATGGCCATTTTCGTAAAATCGGTACGGGATTGGCCATACACCCTGAACAAATGTCACTTTCGCAGAACACCCGGAACATGTTACAAATTGGCCAGAGAGTCTTACAGTCACCATAATGTATCTTTAATAAAGATCCTATATTCATCGTCTTGGGAAAACATGAATTTTGACACCCATATATGCATAGTTCCAGACGGTGCCAAAACTGGCCCCTCCTGGAAGGCCCTTGGAACCTGCTATAAGGGTGACAGTGGACACTATCATTCTGGAAATGTTTCTGTAATCATCGTCTCGCAAAGCCATGAACATAGATACCCATATTTGCAACATTCCGACCTGTTATCATTTCATCATGTTCCCAGAACCGTTTTTACGGAAATTGCCATATCTCTGCGTAGTTTTGATGGATTCTCGATCTACAGCCACCATTGGCCGGCATATTAGTTCTAGTTTTTTGAGAAAGCATAAAACATGATGAAAGTAAACTTCACATAAAATGACAAGTAGTGGAAAAAATGCATTTTGAACATACCTTCGGAAAACCCGGAACATCTACGGTGGCCAAGGACCAATCTTAGGTTTTGCAGAAGGGCAGTATACTAGAAAAGTATCCGTTTCTGATGGTCCTAATTTTATCAAAATCGGATTATTGCACGCAAAGTTATGATGATTTGAATTTCGACATAAATTTACCTATCTCAACCTTTTTGTCTAACCCCTGTATATACCACAGGCATCTGTTGATGAACACCTGCAGCCGTTGAGTGTTCTCCACTGATACACACCATGTTTCGCTAGCGTATAACAGCACAGATTTCACGTTAGAGTTGAAAATTCGTATTTTGGTGCGTTCACTTATCTGCCTGTTTTTCCAGATATTCCTTAACTCGCAAAGGCACTGCCGTAATCTGAAAAAGTGACGTAACAGCCATTTTACAACATGCATGTTTTCTATTTTTCTGTTAAAGAGCTCGATGAGTAATACTCGTTAACACCATTTTTGGAAAATGGCGTATACGTCACTTTTTCAGATTACGGCAGGGCAGCCCTTGCTTTCATGATCCGTGCGCCTATGTCGATCTTGGTACCGCCGTCTGACGCCATTTGGCTACCAAGATATTGGATGCTTTCAACATTCTCCACTGGTTGCCCGGCTACTGTAAAACTGGAAGGAGTCACCGTGTTTACATCCAACGATTTGGTTTTGTTGACGTTGATGACTAAACCTGCCCATTGTGCAGCACTCTACACGAAAAGGCCTCGTACTGTGCTTCGATGAGGCCGATGATTTTCTCAGGAACTCCCTTGCGTCTCAGGGCGCCCCACATATTCTCGTGATTGAGACGATCGAAAGCTTTTTCGTAGTCAATGAATACAAATAAATCAATATTAGCAATAAACAATTACAAAATTTTCCACAAAATAAATATTTTTTTCCATAAAAAAAGAAGACTTTCGACCAAATAATCAATAAAGAATGAAATTGATAGAATTTATCATGAACTTTAAACGCTATTAAAGAAGGGGTTCATCTATGGAAAAATGCTCAGTTTTATTGCTTTTTATTTTTCTTTATTTTATTATTCTTTAGTTTTGAATTTTTGGTGGAAAAAAATATTTATTTTGTGAAAATTTTTGTAATTGTTTAATGCTAATATTGACCGCGGTAAGACGCGCGGCTACAAAGCAAGACCATGCTGAGGGTGGCTGGGTTCGATTCCCGGTGCCGGTCTAGCCAATTTTCGGCTTGGAAATTGTCTCGAATTCCCTGGGCATAAAAATATCATCGTGTTACCCTCATGATAAGCGAATGCAAAAATGGTAACTTGGCTTAGAAAACTCGCAGTTAATAACTGTGGAAGTGCTTAATGAACACTAAGCTGCGAGGCGGCTCTGTCCCAGTGTGGGGATGTAATGCCAATTAGAAGAAGAATATTGATTTATTTATGGAAATATTAAATTTTTTCTTTATTGGCAATTTTCAAATATTTTATGGAAAATTTCTATTTATTAAGGGGGAGTTTTTATTATAGTCGTGTTTAAACACAATACTTGGGTATTTATGATTTGCACTGTGAGCAGGGTTTGCAAAAATCGCTCTCAATAGATAACGCACAACGATAAAAAAGGCAAAAACTGTTCCGAATCATAACAAGCCATGATAACAAATTTATCAAATTTGTATACAAGTGCGAACAAAAAGAATCGGACAGGCAGCCCCCACAAAGAAGTGATGAATCTCACTTTGTTGTATTATGTTGGGGACTGCACAGCTGTGTAATGTTGAAATGCATCATCAGAACCAGTGATCCTCGCGTTTGGAGCCTTTTTAAAAAAAAAATTATCATGAGATATAGCATCCCGAATCAGTTCTCTACCATGGGAGCTTGCGAAAAAAATCTAGCGCGGTACGCTACATATCGTATATGTATACAGAGATGATAAGTGAGAGATTTTTTCATTCTGTTTAGGTTAAAAAGCCCTTAAAAAGTGCGTTTTTATAGTGTTTGACCTAAAAACTACATTCTATAGACATGGTGTCTTCAGAAGAGTTGAAGGATATTTCTTGGGCTTTTTTTTGATAAGAAAACATCAAGGATCCATTCACCTTGAAATGAACAAAACCAGTGGTTGTCCTCTGCTATGTTATAGAGAATGTGAATTGTAACACCTATTCTGTTAGATCACGTTTTGTTTTGAATCATATTTTGAGCATGACATTTTTGAAAATGATTTTAGCAATATATGGTTTATTCTAGACAGTTGTTCACAATGACAAAAAACATGTTTGTTTAGAAGACTACTTTGATCAATTTTAACCCTCTAAAACCCATTTTTTTGTTTTAGTTCAAAATCAATACTTTGGGCATTAAAAATGTTTAATTCGCAATTGTATCAATTTTCTCATTTTGATTTTAAAGAATTTTGTTTTTCGAGTTTTTTCATCTAATCAAATAATTTCTTGAATCTATTAATCTTGATTTTTTAACATATTTAGAGTTTGAAAATTCCTATTCAATGCTGACTTATTGCAATTTTTAAAATTTCAGGGTTACTTTTTATTTTCCGTGTAACGAGTTGGATAAATATTTTAGAGTGTAACATTCACCACTATAACCTTCTATTGAGAAAGGTCTGTTGTAGAAAATAGAAATATTTCACTCTTCAAAGGTATACGAGCGAAAACACGAAGGAATAAAGTATTATTCAATTTTCAATATTTTTTATAAATCATAAATAGTCATTCTCGTCGTATGAAGGAAGCGAAAAAATATAGTCTTTGTCATAACGTCGCACGACGCAACACCTCTTTGTTTGCTTCGCGCCGCATGCCCACCACGAAGGTAGTCGCGCAGCCAAAAGTTATGACGATTTTCGTCGTCACTTCTTCACACAATTGATTGCACGTCATTATAGACGGACTGGTTAAAAACATAATAGCGTCTAAACTAAATGTAGGAACTTTGGTAACATAAATGCATTGATAACATTCATAACGCTTTTATACGTTACTTCAAATTCATTATTCCAAAGGATTAACAAAAAACTTCGCATGACAGCTGCCGCTTGAAGAATAACGGTATGAAGTCTTCGTTCTTCAATGTCGTCATGACGATTTGGTTACACGACAAAAGCTGTCATTGACGATGTGTCGAGTAGCAATGAAGACACTTGAACTCGTCGCTACTGTGGCATTTTATACTGTAACGATGACTATTGTCAGCCCTGGTGTAGAACTGTGAAAATTGACCTTAAACCACATTTGAACATGCATTGAAGTCAATTGAAAATTACAAAAAATAATCAAAATACCCCGGCTTAAGGCGGTCTTGGTCATTAGAGGGTTAACACCCGTCAAAGTTATAAAGGGCTTAATAGAAAAAATAGTTAATTTTCACATCAACACACCATGAAAAGCGGCAAGGAGCGGTCGGACAAGAAAAGACGGTTCTCAAAAGAACCCATTTGTTTTCAATAATTCCAACTACGAACAGAAACAAAATCAGAATTTTGAAAAAATATTCCACTTGACTGCTACTGACGCCAACATCAGTCACTTGATGAATTGCCGCTGAAATGTGATGGACGACGGAGATCCTTCGTAGCATAGTTAGTTAAAGCACCAGTCTAGCGTACTGAGGGTCGTGGGTTCGAGTCCCTTCGAAGGGAAAGTGGTTATCTCCAATACATTTTTCAAATCAATATCTTCCACATAATGTACATATTCACATATGAGTTTTCACAACATTGTAAATTAATGTCCAAGTCGGGTGGTTTAATACCCAGAATATAAGTTATTAACTTTGATTGAACTGATATTTTTGTTAATTTTTAATTTATTATCCTGTCTCTAAATTGAAAAAGCGGTTTGATTAGCCTATTGTTAAAAGTTCTTTAGAAAGACAGACAGGAAGGTTTGCGATAAAATACAATGCAAATAGTGATTTGTAAATAAACTTGCCCTAGTTAAAAGGGAAATTACAATTGAGGGATTTCGCGCCAACTCGAACAAATGTTGGCAGCACCCTCTCAGATTTGAATGAAACTTTCTGGACATGTGAACTTTGTAACAAAAAGCCACTTTGCATATTTAGTTTTTTTCAAAATTGACCAAAATAGTCTATCTTTTGGAAAGGCCAAAGTTTTATACCGATTCTTTTCAAATGGATAAATGGAAAAACGACACGTCATACAAAAAAGTGTTGTATGGGTGACTATGGCAAAATCAGTCAAGTTTTTAAATAAAAGTATTGAAAAAACCCAAATTGAGTCATACACTGAAAAAATCGGTTTTTAAAGTTAAAAGTCGATTTGCAAAAAACACCCCTTTGGACGAAATTTTGTCTCAATACAGGTAAATATGTTCCCTACCAACCGTCCATACATCGCAAGCTGGGCACTTTTAAGTACAAAAAAAATCTAACAACAACTTGTTCTTGTTCGAACTGATTTTATTTTTTCAGTGTGTTTTCATCTGAAATTAAACCAGTAATCATTTCAGAACACATAAAACTTAATTTGTAATGGGATTTTTCTTATATAAGCAACTAAACATAGTATTTAAAAAATCCTCCAGGAATATCTCCTCCAAAAATTCTCCCCGGGATTCATCCGGAAGTTCCTCCAGGAATTCCAACGGAATTTTCTTCAGGAATTCGTCCGGAAGTTCCTCCAGGAAATCCTCCAAGAATTCCTCCGCAAGTTCCACAGGAAGTTCCTCCAGGAATTCCACAGGAAGTTCTTTCAGGAATTCGACCGGAAGTTCCTCCAGAAATTCCACCGAAAGTTCTTCCAGAAATTCCACCGGAAGTGCCTCCAGGAATTCGTCCGGAAGTTCTTCCAGGAACTCCTTCAAGAATTCCTCCGCATGTTCCACCAGAAGTTCCTCCAGGAATTCCACCGGAAGTTCTTCCAGGAATTCGTCCGGAAGTTCCTCCAGGAACTCGTCTAGGAACTCCTCCAAGAATTCCTCCGCAAGTTCCACCGGAAGTTCCTCCACAAAATTCTACCGGAAGTTCCTTCAGGAACTCCTCCAAGAATTCCTCCGCAAGTTCCACCGAAAGTTCCTTCAGGAATTCCTTCGCAAGTTCCTTCAGGAATTCCTTCGGAAGTTTCTCCAGAATACCTCCAAGATTTCCTCCAGGACTTCTTCCGAAGGAATTTCCGGAGAAATTTCCGTAGGAACTTCCGGAGAAATTCCTGGAGGATCTTCCGGATGAGTTGCTGGATGAACTTCCGGAGGAATTCCTTGAGCAATTTTCGGAGGAATACCTGGATAAACTTCCGGAGGAATTCCTTGAGGAACTTCCGGACTGATTCCTGGAGGAACTTGCGGAGGAATTCTTGGAGGAAATTTCGAAAGAATTTTTTAAAGCACTTCTGAAAGCATTTCTCAAGGAACTTCTGAAGGAATTCTTGGAGGAATTTGCGCAGGAATTCCTGGAGGAACTTCCGGTGGGATTTCAGGAGGAACTTTCGGAGGAATCCAGAAGGAAATTCTGGAGGAGTTCCTGGAGAAACCTGCGTAGGAATGCTAAGAAGAATTTCTGGAGAAGTTTTTAGGACAGCTTCCGGAGGAACTACCGAAAGAATTCGTGGAGTAACTTCGGACGGAATCTGGAGAAACTTCCAGAATAATTTCTGGAGAACTCTTAATTGTGTTTTTATCGGAAGTATGTACAATAGAAAGGATAGCTTCCGGAGAAATTTCTGGAGGAATTCCCGGACGAACTTACGGAGGACTTTTTAGAGAAACTATCAAAGGAAATTCTTGAGAATTTCCAGGGAGGATCTTTCGGATTTGTTTCTTTAATGGATTATTATAATTTTTGTTTAAAGATATAAACCCTTTGACAATTCTTTGAGATTCTCCATTTTTAAAGTACAATTGGTTGTTAAATCAGATAAAATACTACAATAGAAGAGCTTCATTGGATTCTGAGTAGGGATCCTATAATGAGAGATATGCGAAAACTTGTTGATGACAATCTGTAATATGTTTGTCTCTCCACTAACAGTGTTTAAATGAGCGCGTCACTAAAATTAAAATGCAATATAAATGAATGAAATATGATGCATAAACAAGATTACTTCTACTCGCGAAAGTAAAACAAATTGTTTATTCGGTGAAACATTTCTTTGAAGTTTTTTCATAACAATTCCTCTCAATCTGCAACAATAAAAATGTCCATTTGGCTCACATTTTTACAGTTTTCAATGCATGATTGGCTCACAATGGTCGCTTTCGCATATCTCTCATTATAGGATCCCTAGATTCTGAGATGATTAGAATTTTACTGGATTAATTTCGGATGAAAGCACACTGAAATCGATTCGAAAAAGAAAAAGTTTTTGGTAGAAAAACTTTTTTTTTGCTTTAAAGTACCCAGCTTGCGATGTATAGACGGTTGGTAGACAACACAATCGTACTCTTGAGTTTAGGTTAAGTCATTTTTATAATAATAAAGGGTCTTAGAAGAACCATAGACGAGTTCAGAATAGTTTATATCACAGCCAGCGTGGACTGGCATCCTTTTTGGGTGTTAGTCCGGCCGCGTTTACCACATGGCATTAACAAAATTGAAGAGTAATCAAATTCAATTCATCCTTAAACTAAAAAATAATTATAACAGAACAATTAGTTACATATAAAACAATAATAAGCGATTGAATACAACGAACGCCTTAATAATGCACTTTTGCTTACTAATTTTATTCAATGGAAAATAAGCAATTATTAATTAAGTGAGTTTATTCACTTCTACAATAATCAAACTATGTCCAGTAAAATTTGACACCTTTTGATTAGTAATATTCAAAGTTATTAAACTTTTACCCGTTGAAGAAAAAAAGGATTGAGAACGCCACACATGTCAGATTTGGTTCGGTTGCTTAATTAATTTTCGAGCTATGAATAAGTCGAGTCAAGTACGAGACACTGAAGACGACCACACAGTTGTGGTCGAAATACGTATCTGCAAAGATATCGAAAATTAATTGGTGGAATTAAATGGAGAAATAAATAATTTGTGCTTTATTTGTATGGGAGCCTCCCCTTTCCAAAGGGGGAGGGATGTCGAACCATCTTAAGAACCTTCCCCGGCCCCAAAAGCCTCTGCATACACAGTTTCACGCCGATCGGTTCAGTAGTTTCCGAGTCTATAAGGGTCAGACAAACATAAATTCATTTTTATGTATACGTAAGAAGAAGATTTATGCCAATATTTTCCTAATCCTTAGGATGCTTTATGACTAAACACTGTTCATGAATATAATCTGATAGAATCAAGATGTTAGCAACGAATAATCAGAGATTGTTGAGTTGTCTGTCTGGAATTGAACATAATTGCCCACACTCGACTACGGTCGACAAAAGTCTCCAGTCACTTTCAAGAGAATATCGAAAAAACATCTTCTTAAGGAATCCACAAGCTGCAACAAAATGCTATTAGCTTTTTCTCGGAGATTTCCTTGGTCTCAGAAACCTTCCAAAGCGTAGGTGGCATGTTGCTTTCCATCACCAGTTCCTAGAAGACATCTAGACTTGACATTAAAGAATTCTGTTTCCAATATCTTTTACATGCCATTGGTCATTCATTTTGGAATTTACGTACAAATGGTTCTACGAACTACGAACGTATATTACAAAAATGTCAGATACATAAATACTTTTGAATTCGGCTGAAATAGAGTGATGTATGGAATAGTGTACATGCAGGAAATCCGGATCGCAAAGGCCAATCGGACCAAAATTTTAATAGCGAAAAACTAGGCTGCATTCTGCGTCGCATGCAACCTGTTACGAGCAAATCGGATAATTATATAATGTTAAGTTACCTGCTTTAAAACGTTACGTGAAAAGGCCTATGCATTTAGAATAGTGTTTTTCATGTTTTACACTAGAATAAGAATACACGATTTAATAAAAGGCGAAGAAAGAGAAATTCCCGAATTTTTCGCGCAGTTCCGAATATAATTTCAATTCCAGCATATTTCCCGCGTTTCCTGATTTCCCGATTCACTGGCCACCCAAGACTTAAATAATTTGTATCACCCTAATACAATAATTTCAAATTTCTAACATTATTCCATTGAGTTGAGTTTCTTTGGCTTTCAAAGGAATGTTCCTTATTAAACTGTCATCGTTGATCTCATCGCTTTCAGCTTAATGCCATAACTCAACGTACCATGCATACTAGTCCTAATTAAATACCGCTAATTAAATACCACGTACATACACACCACACACCACACACACCGCAATAAACTATCGGCTCAAATTAATTCCCCGTTGCGAAGTTAACGCGGTCGTGCGCGAACTCCAAACTTTACTCTCCCCATTATTAAAACTACCCGCACAAAGCTGACGGTTCTCCACTAACAAGCGAGCTCGTCACGAGCCATCTAATCAATCCGAACCTGCTACCTTTTTCCAAATCCAGCCCAACCCACAACACAGTCTGATTAGCAAGTGTATCAATTGAAACGCCGAGCACAGAGGCATTCCCTGAGGTGCTGTCCTCTTCGTTCTCTGGAAACGGAATGGAGCACACAGTCAGTTCAGCTGTGTGTCCCGTCATCGTCATAACCATCAAACCTTTCCTAATGATGGGAATCTGTATGCAAAATAGATTCAATCCAACGGCTCTCATGTCACGGCACCATCACTCGATACCTCCCGACAGAAAGATAGCAGCTCGCTACACACGCTACGTCAACAAATGGTAGTTTTAATATTCCGTCGGCGTAATTAGGAATCCAGAAAACCCATTAGTTGTTAGCAACGCAACGTTTATGCCTGCTGGCGGGCTGGCGATTCGCAGCGCGAATGCGAAACCTTTTCTCGAATTTCGTAACAGCAGTGAGCGAACAACCATCATCAACATCATCATTGATTCGATCCGATTTCGAGATATTGGTCAGAAATAGTTGCTTCTAGCTGGGGGACTGCGAAACGTTAACTAGGTGATGCCCGACGAAAAGGGCTTCGGCGTCCTCTGTACAGTGAAGTACAAGTGCTGTGTGACCAAAAGTGCGAACAGTTTGAAACTACGTTTATTCTTCGAATCGAGTCGCGAAAGCTTTGATCATGTTTCTAATTCTGAAACATCACATCCAGAATAATTTTAATTTTGAGCTTTGAGAAACGAATATTACACCTGGTACCATAGTGCGTCGTCCCTATTGGTATGTTGGTTGCCTTCAGTTGAAATCGACACCCGAAGCCCAACGACGTGATTGTCACAATCGATATGTCGTAGCCGTCTTCTTTCTCGACATTGTTGTCCCTTGCTTCGGCCGAAACAGTGCCAAGTAGGTAACTGGCGTTATATTCATTGGTTGCTTTTCCCTCTCCGGTATGGTGGTGGATGCCACCCTCCGCAACTAATATCAGATATCGGAACAGGTTCAACTGAACCGTGCTTAACTGCCCGAAAGATAAAGAAAGTGTATTTTTCCCAAGCGAGCTGTTGTGCGATCAACTGTTGGAACGGGGCATATTTTGTTTGACATTTCAAAAGGACTAAAGTAGCATTGAAAGAATATTCCTTAGTTTACATTACCCAAAAGGCGAGGAGAGAACTTTAAACTATTTAAGCAATAAATTGAAGGATAATTGAGTTAACTCGATTTATATACAAAAAGCACGAATTCAGCCTTGCGAAGATTAGCTAAATGAATCCCCTACTTAGGTCTTATAGAAAAAATAGACGAGATGACTTTTTTCTTGAATGAGCTTGAGAGTACCAAGCAGAGCTTTAAAATGATAAAAAAATATGTGAAGGTCGCGTATCTTTTTTGTCAATTTGTTTCTAGGCAAACATAATCGGCTTTGCTCTATCAATTTTCAATTTATTATGCATCAGTGAATAATTGTTTGCATTCCATATACCAAGTGCTAGGAAAATCATATTTTCGGGTGAAAATTTCATAAGAAAACACATTTTGGGTGTGTTCACCCAATGCTCCTTAATACAATCAAGAAAGTTTTCATGCTTTTAACACAATCAGCATACTCTATGAGCATTGTATAAAGACTAAGTCAATGTCAAGCTGTCAATCATGATGATTGTCAAAAATCGGGATGAAGTATGAATGAGAACGACTCATTTATGGTGAGCAGAAATGGTTTTATTGGTATGCAATATTTAAAAATGGATATCTCATCGCTGATAGATTCTGTTGTAAATTGGGTCTAATTTATCAAAAAAAAAAGTCCCACATAGGAGGGTACAAGACGGCAATGGAAAACTGACTCAAAACTGTGTACCTAGAGCCAGACAAGCGTGCGACCTTAAAGCATAATTCTATACAGGGTTTTTTTCGGGTCAGGGAAGGTTCTTAAGATGGTTCGAGACCCCTGTCCCTCTCCATACAAATGAAACAAAACAAAAATTCTGTACAACTCGAGAACTAATCAAGCAAATGGAACCAAATTTGGCATGTTGAAATAACAGAAGTTACGAAATTTGCTCTGCGATGACATTTGCCCCTTCAGAATACTTCATCGTCTCTCTCGAGAAAGAGGTTTCAGAAGGGCCAAATGAAATCGAATCGCAGAGCAGATTTTTACTCGATAGTTTGTTTGATAGGATCAAGTGCTATGGACTTTACGAGGCCAAATAGCTTCTGTCCCATTGAGAATGTAAAACTGAACTATAGCCAATGATAACCCGATTGTGGAACATTTCATAAAGGCATTGCGAATACACTTAATCCGCAACAAGAATATGTCTCAATTTTGGAAACAATAAGCCTTTTCATGTGACACAGCCGAGACTGAACTTGTTTACAACCACTGAGTGGTACGTGCAAATCCGAAGCTGTCATTTTTATAGAAGAACTGTCAATTGACGATAAAATCAGGCTGATTTCTAACGTCTCGTGAAAAGTCCTATACGCCGGTGACCATCAGTCTGGCATCTTGCGAAGTAGCCAGCTATGAGCATGAGCAGGATAACTTACGTTTTGTAGTTGCTACTCAGCGAAAAATATATGGTTCGGAGTTTAATGCAGAAATGGTGTAGAACGAGCAGCTCGATGTGAAGAGCACAAAAATTGGTATTTGACCCAATATTTTCCTTCTCACTTTATGTATTCTTATTTTTCACTTTTTACTTTCTATTTCTCACATCTTTTGTTTCAATTCTTTCATTTCACTTTTAGCTTCACGCTTTTCAAATCATATCTCACTTTTCTTTAATCACTTAACACTTCTATTTTCTCTTCCTATTTGTTACTTTTCACCACTCATTTTTCTCTTTTCACTTACCTCCCACTTCTTACTTATTTTTTTTAACATATATCACATCTTAATTCTGATGCTGATGATGATTTATTTTTCCCGTCTCACATGTCATTTCTCACACTTTCATTTGTAACTTGTCATGCCACTTTTCATTTATAACATCATTTTTTAAATTTTCACTTTCTCTCTTTTATCACATATCATTTCTCAATTCAAATACTTACTTTTTACTTCTTATTTTATTTTTAATTACCACTTATTACTAACTTGCCGTATCTTCCTTTCCAATGGTAATTTCTCACATTTTTACTTCTCACTTCCGATTTATTAATTCATCACTTATATTATGCATCAAAATTGGATGATTTCTCGTCCATTCGTTCCAGTATTTGTAATGAAAATTGATAAGTTCTATCAGACAAATGTTTTTACATGGAGTAACATGAGTTTAACCCTTATGTGGCCGGCTGGTTACCTTTTCGGAATTCAAATATCTAAACTAAATGATTTTTCGGTGTCAGGCCATTTGGCCGAATCCCGTTTGGCCGAAAAGTTTAAAAAATTGACTTCAGATTACGAGTAGGGAATAGTGAGAAATGAGAAGTAGGAAGTGAGAAGTAAAAAGTAAAACGAGAAAAGTGAACTGAGAACTGAGAACAGAGAACTTCTTTCTTCGTCCTTCTTCCTTCTTTCGTCTTTCTTTCTACTCCCTGCTTCCTCTTCCCTTCTTCCTTATTCCTTCTACCTTCTTCTTTATTCTTCCTTTCTCTTTCCTTCTGCCCTATTCCTTCTTCGTTCTTTCTTCTTCCTTCTTCCTTCTTCCTTCTCCCTTCTTCCTCTTATTTTCTTTCTTTTTCAGAGAACTTCTTTCTTCGTCCTTCTTCCTTCTTTCGTCTTTCTTTCTACTCCCTGCTTCCTCCTCCCTTCTTCCTTATTCCTTCTACCTTCTTCTTTATTCCTTCTTTCTCTTTCCTTCTTCCCTATTCCTTCTTCGTTCTTTCTTCTTTCTTCTTCTTTCTTCCTTCTTCCTTCTTTCTTCCTATTTCCTTCTTACTTTGTTTTTTTTTCTTCTTCTTTCTTCTTTTCTTCTTTCTTCCTTCTTCTTTATCCATTCTCCCTTCTTTCTTCCTTAGTTTTTCCTTCTTCTTTATTCTTTCTTTTTTCTTTCTTTCTTCTTTCTTCCTTCTTCCTTCTTCTTTATCCATTCTCCCTTCTTCTTTTGTCCTTCTTTTTTTTCCTTATTCCTTATTCCTTCTTCCTTCTTCCATTTTTCTTCGTCCTTCTTCTTTTTTCCTTCGTCCTTCTTCCTTCTTCCTTCTTGCTTCTTCCTTCTTCCTTCCTCCTTCCACCTTCTTCACTTTTTCTTCGTCCTTCTCCCTTCTTCTTTGTTCATTCTTCCTTCTTCCTTTTTCCCTCTTCCTTTATCCTTCGTCTTTCTTCCTTTATCCTTCTTACTTCTTCCTTTATCCTTCTTCCTTCTTACTTCTTCTTTTATCCTTCTCCCTTCTTACTTCTTCTGTCTTCCTTCTTTCTTGTTCCTTCTTCCTTTTTCTTTTTTCTTCTTCTTTCTTCCTTCCTCCTCCTTCTTTCTTTTTCTTCCTTCTTTCTTCCTTATTCTTTCTTCCTTTGTGTTTCCTTCTTCTTTCTTCCTTCTTTCTATCTTCTTCCTTCTTGTTAATGGGAATGGGTAATTCTCTCTTCTTTTTTTTTCCTTATTCCTTCTTCCTTATTTCTTCCTCCTTCTCCCATCTTCATTCTTCCTTCTTGCTTCTTCCTTTTTCCTTCTTTCTTCTTCCTTCCTTCTTTCTTCTTCCTTCCTTCTTCCTTCTACCTCCTTTCTTCTTCCTTCTTCCTTCTACCTCCTTTCTTCTTCCTTCTACCTCCTTTCTTCTTCCTTCTTCCTTCTACCTCCTTTCTTCTTCCTTCTACCTCCTTTCTTCTTCCTTCTACCTCCTTTCTTCTTCCTTCTTCCTTCTTCTCTTTTCCTTTTTCCCTTTTTCTTCTTCTTTCTTTCTTCTTTCTCCTAGCTTGCTACTCGCTATCTCACTTTCCACTTCTTGATTCCCACTACGAACCCTTCTTAATTCTTACTTCTCACTTCACACACTCAATAAGGAAAAGTATTTCAACTATTCGGCCAAACGGCCGAATTTTTTGAATAGCAATATGAGGCCAAATTATTTTCAAGGACCATCCATTGATCCCGGAAGACCAATAATTGGTCTACCGGAAGTTCCGGATCATCCAAAGAAGTTGCCGATTCCGATAATTTGTGGACGCCATATATGTGGACGAAGAATCAGAAGGAGTTAATTTTGGCTGTTACGCCCTTTTCAAATGTTGGTCTAGAAATATTGAAATAGGAACGAACAAACTGACGAGTTTTTCCATCGAGTGAGGGAGCGCATCTCCCTATACAGCTCATGTTCAGAGCGTGTTCCTGATATTGTCCTATAGATCACAATATTCTTCGCAGTTAATTTGGATTGCTATAATAAACGATTTCTACAAACTTCCGGAACAATTCCTGGAGGAACTTTCGGAAGAATTCATTGCGGAACCTTCGGAGGAATTCCCGGAGGAATTTCCGGAGGAATTCCTGGAGGAACTTCCGGAACTTCCGGAGGAATTCCTGAAGGAACTTCCAGAGGAATTCTTAGAGGATTTTCCGAAGGAATTCCTGGAACAACTTCCGAAGGAATTACTAGAGGTACTTCCGAAGGAATTACTGGAGGTACTTCCGGAGGAATTCCTGGAGAAACATCCGGAGGAATTCCTGGAGGAACTTCCGGAGGAATACCGGGAGGAACTCCCGGAGGAATTCCTGGATGAAATGACCCGGAATGTACCACCACCGAAATTGTGTGGAAACTGGGTGTGCCCTGTACGGAGACGAGATTTCTTTGAAAAAAATATATTTTAGGCAAATATTACTTTCGGTAGATGGATATTTTAGCTTTATTTTCAGGAAAATGTCATTTTCGGGCAAATAATGGTCTAGATCCAGGGATGGTATGGATCTCACTGTGCAGTGCCGCGTAGGCACTGGCGGAATTGGACATTTCCACAGATAATTGACTTATCTGATGGAGTGGTCGCTACGATGATAATAGCAGCCGCCTCGCTGTATTAAGCAAGAGACTAGCAGAAACTGTAAATGTTATTCCCGGAGACATCTAATCAGATTCCGAACCTGAGGTCGTATCCAGCAAACTTGGTTTATAACATCAATAATACCGACCAAAAGAAGGCCTCCACATTTTTTTCCTTCTGAAGCGTTTCGTCTCGAAGTCGTTTACTATGGCTTTGGAGTAGTGCCGCCAGCTCCACGCTCCGTGGTAGTGTTCTCCGCAGCAGCAAACAAGATAGCTTTGCGGTAAATAGCCGCCTGCACACGGTGGCAAAAAGGTAGAATACCTGCCTCAGAGCAGGCAACTTGATGCTGGAGCCTGAAAAGCGAAGCGGAATCGGTCGGGTATGCCTCAATTCCTCTATCGATCCTGCGGAAAGGTCTGGCTGCGCAATTCCTGGTTGATCAGATCTAGGGAACTGGCTTGAGCTTGACAGTATTCAACAGATTCTTCAAAATTTACCAGCCGATATCCCACATCTTTTAGCGGGGGCAAATGTTAACTCGACTGCCGAAAATGGTGATTTAGTTGCTGGTTCTTGCAGATTCGGGGGGCCGATAATCTTCCAGAAAGATAATAAGGCTTTGAGCAGTGACGGAATTTCGAAAGTCAGAGGAATATCCATTTGCTGAAGCCGAGCGACACAAAATATTTTTCGCGAGCATCGGCGAGCGACTTCTGGAGGTTTGGACACGATACTAAATTGTAGATCGAGGTGGATAGGTGCGCTCTACATTAGGACAGCGGTTCTCAACCTGGGGTACATGTACCCCTGGGAGTACATTCGAAAAGAAGGCGTAATGGCAGATCTATTACAGTTTATTGATACAGTTTTGATTATTGCATATCTTTTATTCGATTGTACCCCGTGAAGCGAAACTGCTTTTTTACGATGTATTGTTCACGCTCAAATGTTAATAATCACCTTTCCACGATGTGTTAAGCGTTCTATGCCGAAGGCGCGGCACTGGTTTTTCGGGTTTTTAGTTCAAACACTCAATCACGGTTAGAATAAAACTTTATTATTTATGTATCACTTGTTTGTACAATTATAAACTTCTTTTACATTTTAGCACTTATTTATTACAATTATTTCAATTAACACCTTTCGTATAATTATAAACTCGAATATTTTCCTTTTTACAAACTTTTGCACTATTTCCCGTATGACAATGTCTTTCCTAGAGATACTAACACTTTTTGTTTATCGATACTTATTCTGAGACTCTAACACCGATTTTCAATTTTACCGCGACGGACTATTTAACTGTTCACTTTTATTTTTTTCAAGAAGTTAATTAATTTAAACTTAGATCTCGATTCGTGCACTAGTCACGAGTGGCGAGGTGTCTAAGGTACAACCCTGATTCAATTGGAGTGTTCGGTAGGCCGGCTAGGGAAACCTAGAAAGCGCCGAATTCCAATAAAGGTGCTGCTGAATATTTGGGACTGACCCCGAGCTTGGGAAAGCGCACGGTATTTATAGTCAATCCGAGTTCTGAATTTCATAATGATTTCATGAATTGCATCAGACTGAACTTTGGACCCCACGAAAGGTCTGAGAATCCTTAAATAACGTATTCATTTTCTTCATCCCACATTTATCTGTTCAGACTATGTAGTTTTAATTTCAACTTCGTAAATATCCTCAGTTTTTAGCTTCTATTCATTACTCATCTTTGCATTCTTTATGGATGCTCCCTAAAGTTCTCTTGCACGAAATCAGCTTAATTGAAAGCTTATTTGAAAAATCCATAAATTCCGAAACAACTTTCTTTTTATTCTAAATTTTTACAATAGTTATTTAATTTCTTGTCATAAATTAGCTAATTCAGCCTTAATATTGGATTTCCATACTTTACGAAACTTTGCCCCCTTATTTGGATGTTCCCTTTGAAATTCTCTTGGAAAAATTCTATTCTCTTTCCACTCTCTAAAACTCTCTTATTTCGAGCACACATTCAAGTGGCTACTTCAATTTACTAATGTATTAATTCATATATCTTTTGTATAAAATGAGTATCTCTAAGTCCTGCCCCTTTCTTTACACGTAAACTTGACCATTGCTGTCTCACAGAGTAATGTTCACAAGTCCCAAATGTTTCATAATGCATGATACTACTAAACCAACGGAGTTGTGAAAACCTTCACTTAAAAATCTGTATTCGAACCCAGCATGGGTTCTTTGTAAAACAGCGCACCATACCGCCGAGCTATTAACAGCTACCGCTTGTATTACTCTTTGATTTTAAGTATACTCTTAAAAATCAATCAATATTTTTCTCTTTCTTTCAACTGGGCTTTGAATTAAATTCCCCTTTCCCTAAAGAATCATTACCCCTTCAGGTCGGCTCTTCCTTTTCCGAACCACTCAGACCCCAATATCAATATTTCCTTTCAAGTTTATATTGGTAAGAACAAAATCATGTTCTCTCTGTTTTTCATACTGGGCAACAAACCCCTTTAGATCCATACACCTGTATACGTGTATGTAGATTCAATGTCTTATTGTCTCTATAATTTTGGCTAAGTTATTATTCCGCGCTCCGCACCCAAACAAATTCTTTCCTTAGTGTTTGAACACGTTTGAACATGTCAATCCACCGCGCTCCAGTTAAGTAAATCTGACTAAGCTGTTTTCGATGGTTTCGCGTGATAAGGGTATGCGATATTTCACATAACTTTTAAATTGATGAAAAGTAAATTAACCCAACAATTCCTACATGCAACATTTTAAATTTATGTTGATTGCTTAAATTACTTTGAGTTGAGTAATTGAATATATTCGGCCTTTTTTTTACAATATCTCACTGCCATCAGTATTTAAAATTGTTTTAGGAAGGTGTCGGCACATAAGGCTGTGCACCTGTTTAGCATAAAGTCGTTTGACATAACGATCATTTGCCATAATTGTTATTAAATTTTTGTGGTAGATGAATAACATTAAGCCAGCTTCGTTGATTCTACCAAACATTGAAGAATAAAAAAAGTTCCTGTAACAAAAATATTTCAAATGTTGACACACCTACTAGCAAGATAAATCTCTCTTGAATTAATTTGACATTGGTGGCTATCCTACGCCTTTGCTCGCAAGGCTACTGGAAAGCCCGATTTTATTGGGTAAAGGAATCCTATTCGTTCATGCGTTCTGAAAAATATTTTTTGAAAGGGAATCTCATTCGCTCATACATAAAGACATTATTTCTATTTGTCGAACTTATTCACCATCGGCACCATATACTTCATATCCTACCTTATCATCAGTCGGACAAATGCACTTTTCGAAAAAAAAGGTCATATCTTCCCTTTCCTTAAACTGCGCAAATTCCTGAATTAAAAGAAGGAATCATATCCTCTCTTGCCTGCTACCGGGAAAATGCATTCCTCAAAAAAAGGGATGACATATCCCCGTGCCTTAAACCGTTAAAATACCTGTATTGGAAGAATGAGTCATATCCTTGCTACCCTTCTGCCGGGCAAATGCATCTCTCAAAGATGGGATCATATCTCCCATAGCCTTAAGCCTAGCAAATGGCTAAATCGAAAGAAGGAGTCACATTCTCTCTTGCCATCTGCCGGGCAAATGCATTCCTTGAAAGAAGTACCGTATCTCCCATGCCTTAAAGCGAGCAAATGCATGAATTGGAAGAAGGAGTCATATCCACTTTTGCCATTTTCCGGGCAAATGCATCCTACGAAAAAAGGGATCACATCTTCCCTTGCCTTAAATCGAGTAAATGCCTGAATTGCCTTCTGCCGAGCAAATGGATCCGTTGAAAGAAAAAGTCATCTCTCTAGTTGCCTTCAACCGAGCAAATTCCTGAACCGAATGAAGCAAGTAGCAACCACATCTGCTTTTGCTTTCTGCCTTCCCTTTCCTTCCTTTCCCTTCCTTAAAGCGAGCAAATACCCGAATTGAAAGATGGAATCTTATCCTTCCGTGTCATCTGTCGGGCAAAAAAGATGGCAAGTGGAAAAGGCAGATATAAAACACAACATCTCTCCTTTGATGATGATGTCAAAGTAACAATAATCATAAAAAATGAACAAATTTTAGATTAGTTCTGAAATTGATGATTCCACAATTATTATGCTAAACGACCATTATGCCGAACGACTTTATGCAAATGACCTACCACCGTTGTAAATATGCTTCTAAACAAAAATCTAGAATCTATAATTTTGAAGGCCTCAATTTGAGAGACGTGAAAGCCTTTTTTTCCAAAACCACAGTAACTTCATTGCAAGAGACTTGGAAGGCTACTCCCATGCAGCTCGAAAGTTACAAAAGGGCTTCAAAGTCGCTTTTTAAAATGCTTGGAAGCCGCCATTCAAGATGCTCCGAATCCGCCATTTAAAAGACTCGGAAGCCTCCCTTCTAAGTGTCTCGAAAGCTCAATTCCATGCACCTGGAAAGTTCAAAGATGCTTCGAAGTCTCCTTTCAAAAGGCTTCGAAGCCTCCATGCAAGAAGCTCGGAAGCCTGTTTCAAGAGGCTCGGAAACCTCCTTTCAAGACCCACGGAAGCCTCATTTCAAGAGGCTCGGAATGGCCGCCCAACGTACGGCTCGCGGGCCGGATGCGGCCCTCGGCATAATATGTTGTGGCCCGCGGCCTGCATAACCGTCCCGCATGCTTTTCTATCTGGCTCGAGAAGCTGCTTTTTGTTATCTATATTTAAAGACTCGGAAACTACTGAACAGTGTGAAAATTTGTATGCAGGGGTTTTTTAAGCCGGGAAAGGTTCTTAAGATGGTTCGAGACCCCTCCCGTTCTAGAAAGGGGCTTCCATAAAACTGAAATACACATTTCTGCATAACTCAAGAACCAATCAAGCAAATGGAACCCAATTCGGCATGGGGAAAAAGGAGTTTTCACGTTGCTCTTCCAAATGAACTCAAAGCGCAGAGCAACGTTTGCTTAATTTGTGAATACAAAATATTTGTGCTAACTAATTAATGTTGAGTGACACGGACGGATCAGTATAGATAATAGTTCTGTAAGTTACTACTGATTAAAAAATAAATCTTGGCAAGCACGAAGTCGGATAATGCAGTACGGCCAGTTTTGCTGTTAATGAGATTTTGGCAATACGGATAAACCTTTCTAGGACGGTGAACTTGTTAGGAAATGCATATCGGGTGTTGGTGGTATCTTGTGCCATAGGGAAACGCCTTCTTCAGTAATATTAGTTTGTCGTAAAGAACGGTGTAGAATTAAAGTTCGCGATGAAGATTTCAACACTAAGTACACGTTACTGCCATCTGCTTGCGATTCTACCTGCCCGCAATTGGTGAAAATACTGAATGTAAAAAACCAGAGCACATGTAGGTGTCTTTATAAGTGGAAGTGATGATTCAAATCACAGAGGAATTACCAGCTTTGGTCCTAATAAAGGGATCGATTATCGGAATAGACCAGAGGAAAGCTGTTAAGACCTGTTTGGTGGGGGAGCTTGGACTTAAGGCCCAACAACTGATGGAGCTTCGGCAATTACGGAAGCGAACACGGGCAATGGGAAACTTTCAGGAAAAGAAATGCAATTTGTTTATTTCTTGTCTTTATTTGGGAGACTTTCAGCACTAGGGAGGCTCGTATCTAAATTGTTTATTTGTTGATCAATTGTTAGTCAGTCACAAATGTTAATTTGTGATATTTCTCTGCACATTGCATTTTTCCCCAAACAAAAATCTTTGTTGAAAAACAATCAATATTCGTGATGTAAGCAATGCTCGTTATTAAAACAATCAACTTTACCCTTATACGCGAAGGAATTCAACTGTTGGTGGAAATGAAAACACAATACAGAGATTTGTCACCACGAGTACGTTGGCTTCTTCCTCTCTCTTATTAACTTCATAATAAAATGATATTGATTGTACATATCCCAAAGAACCATGGCTCCGTAAAATGTTATACACGCCTGAGCCTACCAAATAAACGAAATTGAAAAAAAAAATAATACAGAGATTTGCTTAGTTACTGTGAAGTTCGTTGACTAAAGCACCTTTCTTGAGAGATTTTATTCTCTTTGAAAGGAAATCACACTATATTCTTTATTAAGGAAAACCAATGACCGAGCTGTATAATTCTGAATGAGTTAGTGGGTTGGCCCTTATAGTAGATGTCACCAGGCAGGGATCAACATGTTGAACTTTTATTATCCAACATGCAAATTTATTGAAACAAAATTAATAATTTGGAACAACTGATTGCCGAAAACTGATACATTTTTCAAATCTTGTACAAAACAGTTCATGAAAATCTGTTAAATTTGCTGGTTAGCTTGAAGCCTACACATCTGTGTGAACAGCTCTTATAAAAAATGAAAGCAGTGAAAAATAATTGTTGAATTTGATCACCGATTGTGAAATCAATATTCGATGTGTATTGGTTGTTGCGCCAACAATTCCAAACAAGCACACAAAAAGAGCAATGCAAAGCAAAATGGTGTTTGCCTTTCTCGTACACTAAGTGTACGTAAAGGCTATAATATTGCTTCAAAAACAAAATTTTGATAGGAGGCCCGGAGGGCCGATTTTCATATACCGATCGACTCAGCTCGACGAATTGAGGTGATGTCTGTATGTGTGTATGTATGTATGTGTGTGTATGTGTGTATGTGTACAAATTTTGTAGACACACTTTTTGGAACTTAGCATTATCCGATTTACTCGCAACAAGTTGCATTCGACGGGGAATGCGGTCCCATTGTTTGCTATTGAAAATTGGCTCGATCGGACATTGCATTTCGGAATTATTAAAAAATCATTGTCTTTTCCCAAGGGTCCCCCCTTGGAAAAAAAATTCAAAACCGAAAATTTGTTTTTCCGAAAATGGTGGCAATACATGCAATACAATGCAAACCCATGCAAAATGATCGAAAAAATGTGATCTATTCTCCTAAAGAGCTTTTTTGACCTTTCTAATGTGATGCTTTCTATATATATTTTATAATGCACGAGAAAGGCATCATCACTGCTAGGTGGATTAATCTGGGTTTTTTAATAAAAATCAGCCAAATGTATTTTACATTGATTCTGTTAAAAATGTGTAAAAAAATATGTACCCAATTTTTTGGCCCAACAGCAAGTGGTCATTCTGAAAATTGGTCCGTAGCTTAAAACGGTTGAGCAGGCCTGTTATATCCCGTTAGTTTAAAAGCCCGTATTTCATATCGTCGAGGTTACCAAACCACACCAAGTGCACTTAATCCTAAATTTAAAAAAAAAACTTAATAAAGACTAAAACAACCACACCAAGCGGGTTTTTGACTAACTTGGGATATTTTATTTATACAAGAAAAACGGAGGTCGTTTGTACATTTGTTGTAGGATTTCCTAGGGGGGCTGATGGGCTGTAGGGGCTGATGAATATCCTAGATTTGCAATCAATTAAATCCGGTAAATTAAAACTTGACAGAGCCCTGGGCATATATCTTATAAGTTACGCTTATTTTCATTTACATCTTTTAAAATAAAAGGTACCTCAATGAATGCAAAACCTCGAAGTGGTACATCCCAAGAAAAAGGTTGAGAATTGCTGCATTAGGGGATTTAAACTTTTTCCAAATTTCTTCGGCGGATTGAACAGTCGAGAAATTCTTCCCACTTTTTTTTCTTGGTCTCCTGTATGGTAGCTCGGCATTCCTTTATTTTTCGTCTTTATCAGTGTACTGTATCTAACTTAAGTAGAATAACATTTGGAATTTGGCTTTCATGTGTACAATTGAACCAAAACGCTACCAAGTAGAGTTAAGTAATGAAGCCCCTGGTTTGACGTCATCCTGTTCTCGACTAGTAAAGTCGAAGGATTTCATGTTGCCCGCGTTTGAAGACTGTATACCAATGATCGCCCGTAGATGTAATTGATTCACTCATGAAGCGGTCTTGACTGAATCCGAATATAAACTGTGGAGCATGATACTGTGGCCTGAATTGATTGTACTCAGGGTTGTTTCGGCGTATCAACTTGGAGTACCGACATTGAATAGGCTGAGATCTGCACCGGCATGTTCTAGGTTCTCGTGGCCGCAAGAAAACCCTTCAGCAACTCCTACCTAAAACACAGGGCATTCCGTTGACAGGGTTTGTGATATGGAACAAATCCCGCAAGAACTGCTACGCACCAAGCAGAGGAAGCCTACCTTTCCCAGAAGTACGTGAAGAGTAGACGGGCTGTGTTGCAGATGGTGGCCAGCGGAAACCAAAGGATGGCCGATTAGCACAATTCAGCTTACGCGATATCCATCGACGGAGAGGAGACTGACATAGCTGATGTAGGAATATGTGGATTTGGTGATTTTCACCAGATTGTCAGCTGCGAGTGCGGGAATAGCCTGAGTTACGTGGAGTCGGATTTGGTGGTTACTTGTAACGATGAATTGAGATTATCTTGATCAGTGGCACGGCCACGTTCCAAAACTGTTTCACGACGCTATCAAAGTAGTCAAATTGTGAATTAAAATAAAATTTAACACGTAAACCGAATATAATGCGATGAATTCTATATTCGCTTCAAGCTATGAAGCTTTGACACTTCCATCGAGTATCAAATCATGAAAATTCTGGTAATGAAGAATCAACAAAACAACAAAATAAGATATGAGTGTTCAACATTGGAAAAATGAACGGAATTTAAACTCAACAGCGCGGAACGAAGAATGGCAAACAACACTATCTAAACTTTGCATCGAAAATCAATTGAACTAATGGCCTGGCCCCTTCATGCTCCCGTCCCTCAAAGCTCCAATCCCATCCAAATTCAACTTCAAAACTTCACTACGAAATGGATAGATCTTTCATCGCTGGAAGCTCTTTTTCCTCTTCCCAATGCTCGAAAGCTGTCAATAGCTACTAACAACACGGCACACAGCGGTGGCAGTGGCGGCGGCCGAAGATTATGGCCCCTGCTGCGGGTTAGGTACCTACCCATCTTGAACCGATACGAATCTCCGGCTGTCTATTTAGCAGCTTTTCGAATCCCCATCCCCATACGGCCCAACCCATGCTTACCGACCGTTACCCCCGCAGGCGAGACCTGATCCCGGCAGGCAAAAGGCTGACAAAAGGCCACTCTTGCGCCACACCGATATGGTGGGAGAAACACTGGAAGAATAGACCATGAAAAAGATGCCTTTTATTCCACACTTCGGCCCGACACGTTTCGTTTCGCCAGCATCAAGGTCAGATTACATTACCCACCTCCCGTGATTCCGAGAGCGCGGCACGGCCAAACCGAATCATCATCCTTCGGTGTGCTACGGCGCAGAGCCGCGCGGTTGGACGGACGAAGCAGGATTTTCCTACTTCTCGTTTCCCAGCAGCCATGACACATCGAGTAGCCAGGCAGCAGCAACAGCAGCTGCGAGATCATGATCTGGATGACAATTCGAACGGAAGCAATGAAGTGGCGAAATGGCAGCTAGCAGCGATTCATACATAGTTGTGTATAGCGTGATAAAGTGCCATCCTGGCTTTGGCATCATAACTGCGATGTTTTGAATGTTTTTGAACGAAATCGATTTTAAAGTTGTTTGTGGAATCTTCAATACCGAACGAGATTTTTGATTCAGTATTCCAAACAACGTTGGGGATGACGCTCTCTCTAGAATCTAAGATGCTGAATGTTGTTTTATATTTGTTTATGTTTATTTCAAGGAAGTTTTTTAGGACATCTGTACTCAAATTCGGCATGAACTAACAAAGTACCTTATGATTTATTTTTAGATAGTTTGTTCTACAAAAAAGTTACCAATCGTAGGACAAAAGCAGAAAAAATCCTGATGTGTTCTGTTTATTGCTGTGATCATCCCGTGCATCGTTTTTAAGCTGGAATGAAATCTTTTTTGTACGAAAATGCAAAAATTTAAAAATGTCATGACTAGCTTTGTTGTTGCTAAAATCAGAATAAGTAATGGGCGAATCCAGCACAGCACTGTAATAGCTGAGACAGCAGCAGAACGATAACGACGACGACAAGCAGCAGGCAGATCACACACCTCTTGGCACTGATTCATCGAATTCCAACCACGATTACGCCCAAAGCGGTCTCGACCCGGCTCACACACAAGAGTGCGCGAGTGGAAGCTCGTTTGCTACGCTCTTTGGCCGCACGATTGGCATTGGCCCATTGTGTTCAGTGTTCTTCTTATGACCAAGCCACAATCGGAATATTCAGCAGGCTCTCGCCATCTCCATTCCCATTAGTGTTGGGAAAGGGGCAGGCCCTCCACTCCAGCAGCAGCAGCAGCAGTACCAGCAATGCTCAGCTACGGAATTACGGACTAGGCATAAAGGAACGCTCTTTACACACACTCCAAACGACCGACCGGCGGTGGCATCCCATAACATTTTGACACAAATCCTGACCAACCATAAAGTACAATAATCCGTGAAAGAGTTTTGGCCCGGAATGGTTAGCCACTGCGAAGACGCGATGGGGTCGCTCTTTGTTGAGCCCAACACGTCTTCTGCGGTCGATGAGTCGAATTGGGGATGATTCTTGTGAATGTGTGTTCTTCCCGGAGATTATTTGGCATTTGGCGAAGATTGCTTCAATTTACGAATGACGGGCGGCCGAATCAGGTGGCATTAGGATACGGCGACCCTGACATAGTCGAGAAGATTAATGGGCTTGATGTCCAACTTAGGGATTGGTTATGCGTGTCAATGAATGTTATATCCATTATCTTGGAAGCCAACCCGAGACTAAAAGGTGCGGTGAGCAGGTTTGCTGATAGCAACGCAATGTTTGCTCACAAATGGATTCTGTTGAATCAGGCGAAGTGAAGGTAATCACCTTTGTGCATCGAATCAAATTCCTACGAAATGTACAAAACATTCGACCGATTGTTTCTTCACTTTTGCACTTACCTTGATAATGTACAAAGCAGACATAAGTCGATACTAATCTTTATGTGCAGTATAGCTCAAATAATGAATGGATTACCTGTAAATACAAAAATTAAACAATATAAGTGATAAGAAGATAAAAGTGTCAGTAAAAATTTTAATGCCGATCATAGAAATATCAATTCAATTTAAAGAGGATTAAAAAACGAAATACCAAAAGACCTCATTACAAAACAAAAACGAAATGAAACATACTTCTGTTTTAATCCATGAATTCAGCAGTCCGCCCTATTATCGCAAGAGAACTACAATAAATCACATCTACCACGACTTCATATATTCACATCACGCTTTGCGGAGGGTATGTCATGGTGTCATGATCCATAAAACAATCCTTAAGTTTTCGTACCGTAAAAAAATGTGACAAATGATGACAAAATGCAAACAAGCGAACAACTAATCGATCAAATTAAAGATGGAAGAATGCTCTACAATAGGTTTGAAAGAGAAAGTCAAACTAGATTTCAATTAGAAATGGTGTAGGATCAAAATAAATTTTGTTCCGATAGCACACAACAGGATTTCAAATGAGGGTGTCACAGGCGGAGGGGTGCAAAAGACATTTTGATGAAACTTCGTTGAGTTACAACATTTAATATAGAGCTTTGCAGAAATATGAAAATATGGTTTTCTAAGTCGGTTATGAAAAAATAGAGTGGAAAATATGAAGATTTTGAAAAACTTTGCAGTGCATTTTATAGGAGAAAAGTTTTGTCAAACAAACTTCTTTTGCGAACGACATCGAATTATTGTGATTTGATTTGAATTGGATTACGAGTTAATTGAATTTTTAAATGAAATAGATTTGGATTATATAAAGACTGGATTTGGATTGAATTTGAGTTAGAATGAATTGATTTTGGAATGGATTTCGATTGGATTGGTATTGAATTTGGAATTGATTTGGATTGGATTTGGATTAGATTTGAATTGAATTTAGATTGGGCTTAGATTGGATTTGGATTGCATTTGGGCTGGATTTGAATTGGATTTGGAATGGATTTGGATAGGATAAGGATTGGATTTGGATTGGATTTCGATTGGATTTGGATTGGATTTAAATTGGATTTGGATTGGATTTGGATTGAATTTGTAATGGATTTGGATTGGGTTTTAATTTGGATTGGATTTGGAATGAATTTGGATTGGATTTGGATTAGATTTGAATTGGATTTGGATTAGATTTGAATTGGATTTAGATTGGGCTTAGATAGGATTTGGATTGCATTTGGGCTGGATTTGAATTGGATTTGGAATGGATTTGGATAGGATTAGGATTGGATTTGGATTGGATTTCGATTGGATTTGGATTGGATTTAAATTGGATTTGGATTTTATTTGGATTGGATTTGGATTGAATTTGTAATGGATTTGGATTGGATTTGGAATGAATTTGGATTGGATTTGGATTAGATTTGGATTGGATTTGGAGTGGATTTGGATTGGATTGGATTGGTTTGGATTGGTTTGGATTGGTTTGGTTGGTTTGGATTGGTTTGGATTGGTTTGGATTGGTTTGGATTGGTTTGGATTGGTTTGGATTGGTTTGGATTGGTTTGGATTGGTTTGGATTGGTTTGGATTGGTTTGGATTGGTTTGGATTGGTTTGGTTGGTTTGGATTGGTTTGGATTAGATTTGGATTGGTTTGGATTGGTTTGGATTGGTTTGGATTGGTTTGGTTGGTTTGGATTGGATTGGATTGGTTTGGATTGGTTTGGATTGGTTTGGATTGGTTTGGATTGGTTTGGATTGGTTTGGATTGGTTTGAATTGGTTTGGATTGGTTTGGATGTGATTTGGATTGGTTTGGTTTGGATTGGTTTGGTTTGGATTGGTTTGGTTGGTTTGGATTGCATTTGGATTGGTTTGGATTGGTTTGGTTGGTTTGGATTGGATTTGGATTGGATTTGGATTGGATTTGGATTGGATTTGGATTGGATTTGGATTGGATTTGGATTGGATTTGGATTGGATTTGGATTGGATTTGGATTAGATTTAAATTGGATTTAGATTGGGCTTAGATTGGATTTGGATTGCATTTGGGCTGGATTTGAATTGGATTTGGAATGGATTTGGATAGGATTACGATTGGATTTGGATTGGATTTCGATTGGATTTGGATTGGATTTAAATTGGATTTGGATTTTAATAAGAAAATTATTTTGAGCTTTTTAGTGGAATGTTTTCACCTGTCATAAGACGAGTTTAAACAATCCATTGAATTCCACCATGGTGTATCTTGACAGATACGTATTTCGACCTCAACAGTAAGGCCGTCTTCAGTGTCTCGTACTCGTACTCGTACTAAAGTCGAGTCAAGTACGAGACACTGAAGACGGCCTTACTGTTGAGGTCGAAATACGTATCTGTCAAGATACAATTAAGTGGTGGAATTCAATGATTGCTTAAACTCGTCTTATGACAGGTTTGGATTTTATTTGGATTGGATTTGGATTGAATTTGTAATGGATTTGGATTGGGTTTTAATTTGGATTGGATTTGGAATGAATTTGGATTGGATTTGGAATGGATTTGGAATGGATTTGAATTGGATTTGGATTGGATTTGGATTGGATTTGGAATGGATTTGAATTGGATTTAGATTGGATTTGGATTGGATTTGGATTGGATTTGGATTGGATTTGGATTTGGATTGGATTGGATTGGTTTGGATTGGTTGGATTGGTTTGGATTGGTTTGGATTGGTTTGGATTGGTTTGGTTGGTTTGGATTGGTTGGATTGGTTTGGATTGGTTTGGTTGGTTTGGATTGGTTTGGATTGGTTTGGATTGGTTTGGATTGGTTTGGATTGGTTTGGATTGGTTTGGTTGGTTTGGATTGGTTTGGATTGGTTTGGATTGGTTTGGATTGGTTTGGATTGGTTTGGATTGGTTTGGATTGGTTTGGATTGGTTTGGATTGGTTTGGATTGGTTTGGTTGGTTTGGTTGGTTTGGATTGGTTTGGATTGGTTTGGATTGGTTTGGATTGGTTTGGTTGGTTTGGATTGGTTTGGTTGGTTTGGATTGGTTTGGATTGGTTTGGATTGGTTTGGATTGGTTTGGATTGGTTTGGATTGGTTTGGATTGGTTTGGATTGGTTTGGATTGGATTTGGATTGGTTTGGATTGGTTTGGATTGGTTTGGTTGGTTTGGATTGGTTTGGATTGGTTTGGATTGGTTTGGTTGGTTTGGATTGGTTTGGATTGGTTTGGATTGGTTTGGATTGGTTTGGATTGGTTTGGTTGGTTTGGATTGGTTTGGATTGGTTTGGATTGGTTTGGATTGGTTTGGATTGGTTTGGATTGGTTTGGATTGGTTTGGTTGGTTTGGATTGGTTTGGATTGGTTTGGATTGGTTTGGATTGGTTTGGATTGGTTTGGATTGGTTTGGATTGGTTTGGATTGGTTTGGATTGGTTTGGATTGGTTTGGATTGGTTTGGATTGGTTTGGATTGGTTTGGATTGGTTTGGATTGGTTTGGATTGGTTGGATTGGTTTGGATTGGTTTGGATTGGTTTGGATTGGTTTGGATTGGTTTGGATTGGTTTGGATTGGTTTGGATTGGTTTGGATTGGTTTGGATTGGTTTGGATTGGTTTGGATTGGTTTGGATTGGTTTGGATTGGATCTGGATTGGTTTGGACTGGTTTGGACTTGGTTTGGATTGGTTTGGATTGGTTTGGATTGGTTTGGATTGGTTTGGATTGGTTTGGATTGGTTTGGATTGGTTTGGATTGGATTTGGATTGGTTTGGTTGGTTTGGATTGGTTTGGATTGGTTTGGATTGGTTTGGATTGGTTTGGATTGGTTTGGATTGGTTTGGATTGGTTTGGATTGGTTTGGATTGGTTGGATTGGTTTGGATTGGTTTGGATTGGTTTGGTTGGTTTGGATTGGTTTGGATTGGTTTGGATTGGTTTGGATTGGTTGGTTGGATTGGTTTGGATTGGTTTGGATTGGTTTGGTTGGTTTGGATTGGTTTGGATTGGTTTGGATTGGTTTGGTTGGTTTGGTTGGTTTGGATTGGTTTGGATTGGTTTGGATTGGTTTGGTTGGTTTGGATTGGTTTGGATTGGTTTGGTTGGTTGGTTTGGATTGGTTTGGATTGGTTTGGATTGGTTTGGTTGGTTTGGATTGGTTTGGATTGGTTTGGATTGGTTTGGATTGGTTTGGATTGGTTTGGATTGGTTTGGATTGGTTTGGATTGGTTTGGATTGGTTTGGATTGGTTTGGATTGGTTTGGATTGGTTTGGATTGGTTGGATTGGTTTGGATTGGTTTGGATTGGTTTGGATTGGTTTGGATTGGTTTGGATTGGTTTGGATTGGTTTGGATTGGTTTGGATTGGTTTGGATTGGTTTGGTTGGTTTGGATTGGTTTGGATTGGTTTGGATTGGTTTGGATTGGTTTGGATTGGTTTGGATTGGTTTGGTTGGTTTGGATTGGTTTGGATTGGTTTGGATTGGTTTGGATTGGTTTGGATTGGTTTGGATTGGTTTGGATTGGTTTGGATTGGTTTGGATTGGTTTGGATTGGTTTGGATTGGTTTGGATTGGTTTGGTTGGTTTGGTTGGTTTGGATTGGTTTGGTTTGGATTGGTTTGGATTGGTTTGGTTGGTTTGGATTGGTTTGGTTGGTTTGGATTGGTTTGGATTGGTTTGGATTGGTTTGGATTGGTTTGGATTGGTTTGGTTGGTTTGGTTGGTTTGGATTGGTTTGGATTGGTTTGGATTGGTTTGGATTGGTTTGGATTGGTTTGGATTGGTTTGGATTGGTTTGGTTGGTTTGGATTGGTTTGGATTGGTTTGGTTGGTTTGGATTGGTTTGGATTGGTTTGGTTGGTTTGGTTTGGATTGGTTTGGATTGGTTTGGATTGGTTTGGTTGGTTTGGATTGGTTTGGATTGGTTGGATTGGATTGGTTTGGATTGGTTTGGATTGGTTTGGTTGGTTTGGATTGGTTTGGATTGGTTTGGTTGGTTTGGATTGGTTTGGATTGGTTTGGATTGGTTTGGTTGGTTTGGATTGGTTTGGATTGGTTTGGATTGGTTTGGATTGGTTTGGATTGGTTTGGTTGGTTTGGATTGGTTTGGATTGGTTTGGATTGGTTTGGATTGGTTTGGTTGGTTTGGATTGGTTTGGATTGGTTTGGTTGGTTTGGATTGGTTTGGATTGGTTTGGATTGGTTTGGATTGGTTTGGATTGGTTTGGTTGGTTTGGATTGGTTTGGATTGGTTTGGATTGGTTTGGTTGGTTTGGATTGGTTTGGATTGGTTTGGTTTGATTGGTTTGGATTGGTTTGGATTGGTTTGGATTGGATTTGGTTGGTTTGGATTGGTTTGGTTGGTTTGGATTGGTTTGGATTGGTTTGGATTGGTTTGGGTTGGTTTGGATTGGTTTGGATTGGTTTGGATTGGTTTGGATTGGTTTGGATTGGTTTGGATTGGTTTGGATTGGTTTGGTTGGTTTGGATTGGTTTGGTTTGGATTGGTTTGGATTGGTTTGGATTGGTTTGGATTGGTTTGGATTGGTTTGGATTGGTTTGGATTGGTTTGGTTGGTTTGGATTGGTTTGGATTGGTTTGGATTGGTTTGGTTGGTTTGGATTGGTTTGGATTGGTTTGGATTGGTTTGGTTGGTTTGGATTGGTTTGGATTGGTTTGGATTGGTTTGGATTGGTTTGGTTTGGATTGGTTTGGATTGGTTTGGATTGGTTTGGTTGGTTTGGTTGGTTTGGATTGGTTTGGATTGGTTTGGTTGGTTTGGTTGATTTGGATTGGTTTGGTTGGTTTGGATTGGTTTGGATTGGTTTGGTTGGTTTGGATTGGTTTGGATTGGTTTGGATTGGTTTGGATTGGTTTGGATTGGTTTGGATTGGTTTGGATTGGTTTGGATTGGTTTGGATTGGTTTGGATTGGTTTGGATTGGTTTGGATTGGTTTGGATTGGTTTGGTTGGTTTGGATTGGTTTGGATTGGTTTGGATTGGTTTGGATTGGTTTGGATTGGATCTGGATTGGTTTGAACTGGTTTGGACTTGGTTTGGATTGGTTTGGATTGGTTTGGATTGGTTTTGATTGGTTTGGATTGGTTTGGATTGGTTTGGATTGGTTTGGATTGGTTTGGATTGGTTTGGATTGGTTTGGATTGGTTTGGATTGGTTTGGATTGGTTTGGATTGGTTTGGATTGGTTTGGATTGGTTTGGATTGGATTTGGATTGGTTTGGTTGGTTTGGATTGGTTTGGATTGGTTTGGATTGGTTTGGATTGGTTTGGATTGGTTTGGATTGGTTTGGATTGGTTTGGATTGGTTTGGATTGGATTTGGATTGGTTTGGATTGGTTTGGATTGGTTGGATTGGTTTGTTGGTTTGGATTGGTTTGGATTGGTTTGGATTGGATTTGGATTGGATTTGGATTGGATTTGGATTGGATTTGGATTGGATTTGGATTCGATTTGGATTGGATTTGGATTGGATTTGGATATGGATTTAATTCGGATAGAATTTCGATTAAATTTCTTCTTAGTTTCGAAACGACCTAACTGCTTAGAAACATTTATCTTCACCATTCTTATAATCAATGCAAGAAATGCGGTAATTTATCTAAGTTTATATGATTTGGAGCAAAAAAGATTCATGCATCAGAAACAGCTATAGTGCTGGATATTCGGATAAGTTTTTGGGCAATAGAAAGAAGAGAATAAACAAGCACGGGCTTGGTAGTCATATGGCTACTGCTTCTGCCTCATACGCAGGAGGTCGTGGGTTCAATCCCAGGTCCGTTCCATTATCCTACTTTGTATCTTTCTCTATATTTCTCATGTTCTAGCAATCACTAGAACTGGAAATGGACTTCCATACCGTTTCCATTACTATTCCTATACCTTCAACTTGAGTATTCTAGCAGTAATCTGCTAGAATTGGAAATGAACTATAAAAAAAGAAGCTCGTTTCCTACATCCAATCAGTTGCTTTCTCCTATCTATCACATTGGCAGCTCGTTAACCAAGACGGACCTCTGCCTCTCGAACCTAACCCAAAAATTCCAACAAATTCCGCATGAACTCATGGCAAGTGCAGAGGTATATTCGGCTTGCAGTGGTGAGTGATTGCAACAACATTTCCTCCCCTTCCTTACATTGACTTGCATTCTGACGTGGCAGGCGCCAGTATGACTTTACAAATGAGATCACCAGTACTTGTACATTGAAGATGTGTGCTGCTGGTTCCCTGTGCAAAAGCAGCTGATTTGGTCATAATGGAGTAGCAACTACGAGCAGTCAATCAAGCTCAAGCTCAAGCTCAATAAATAGAAGAGAATAAATAAGTTGTATCTAAAATCAACAAAAGTAACCAATAAATTTATTCAAAAATGAATAAATTTATTGATTACTTTTGTTGATTCGGGATACAACTTATTTAATCTCTTCTATTCATTGCCCAAGATATTAAAAAACATCAAATTAATTGAACATCAAATAAAAAAAAGGCAGGACATCCGTTTAGTCACACCATTGAAATTTTGGACTAAAATATTATTATTAAACAAATTTCAAAGTTATTCCATAACTAGTACTTTGTATGGTCTCCTCCATTTCGGATAACCTAAAAATTTGATTTGGCATTGAATCGGATAGCTTCTGTAGTGAGATCATGCATATGTTGGCCCAGCACTCTTCAACAGCTGTCTTTAGGCTGGGTAACTGTCATATTGCCGTCCATTTGCGTACGCTTGCCAAGTTAAGATGTCTCAGAGATTCTCGATAGGATTGCAGTCAGGACTGCATACCGGCCATTCAAGCAGTGAAATGTTTTTTCGCCAAACCATGCCTTAGACTGCTTGGAAACATAGATCGAAGCATTGTCCTGTTGTAAAATATTGTTTTTGATATCTCGTTTTCCATGTGTCCGACCAAAACATCCTCCAAAACTCGAATTGCGAATTTGAGATGGGTCTCTTTATGGGACTTCGTCGATTTCGACTTGCTCTTCAGTTTCGCCCATTTCGTGTTCGCCTATTCTTGCAAAATGCGAGCAAGATGTGAGCAAGACAATCAGTTCTTGGTTGTTTCACGTATTGCTTCGCCCTTTTGTGGGGATTTTTACGCCAAAATTATCACCTTTTTAAAAACAAGTTTCGAATTACTTTTTCGGAACGGTTTGAGAACCCTTCGCCCTTGAACTGGGTTACGATTTGCCGTTGCTCTTCAACCGAACGGATTCCTTTCGCCATTTCTGTAATATATTCACAGATCAAATCAAATCAACAATTAACAATGCGCATCTTTACAATACCTTCCAAAAAGAAAACCACGAAACAAAGTTTCAAAAATTCCAAAAAACACTGGAATTTTGAATAAAATTCAATTGTTTTTACACTGTGGCTAAACCTATGTATTATTATTATTTATTCAGACTAAGGCCGAAGTGGCCTGTGCGGTATATAAGAGTCTTCTCCATTCGGCTCGGTCCATGGCTACACGTCGCCAACCACGCAGTCTACGGAGGGTCCGCAAGTCATCTTCCACCTGATCGATCCACCTTGCCCGCTGCGCACCTCGCCTTCTTGTGCCCGTCGGATCGTTGCCGAGAACCATTTTCACCGGGTTACTGTCCGACATTCTGGCTACGTGCCCGGCCCATCGCAGTCGTCCGATTTTCGCGGTGTGAACGATGGATGGTTCTCCCAACAGCTGATGCAATTCGTGATTCATTCGCCTCCTCCACGTACCGTCCGCCATCTGCACCCCACCATAGATGGTACGCAGCACTTTCCTTTCGAAAACTCCAAGTGCGCGTTGGTCCTCCACGAGCATCGTCCAGGTCTCGTGTCCGTAGAGGACTACCGGTCTAATTAGCGTTTTGTAGATTGTCAGTTTGGTACGGCGGCGAACTCTATTCGATCGGAGCGTCTTGCGGAGTCAAAGTACGTACGATTTCCAGCCACTATGCGTCTCCGAATTTCTCTGCTGGTGTCATTTTCGGCAGTCACCAGTGAGCCCAAGTACACAAATTCTTCTACCACCTCGATTTCGTCACCACCGATGCAAACTCGCGGTGGGTGGCTCACATTGTCTTCTCTTGAACCTCTTCCTATCATGTACTTCGTCTTCGACGTGTTGATGACTAGTCCGATCCGCTTAGCTTCCCTCTTCAGTCTGATGTAGGCTTCCTCCATCTTCTCAAAGTTACGTGCCATAATATCTATGTCGTCGGCGAAACCAAATAGCTGGACGGACTTATTGAAAATTGTACCACTCGTGTTAATCCCTGCTCTTCGTATTACTCCCTCCAAAGCGATGTTGAATAGCAGACACGAAAGACCATCACCTTGCCGTAACCATCTGCGGGTTTCGAAGGGACTCGAGAATGCCCCGAGACTCGAACTACGCACATCACCCGATCCATCGTCGCTTTGATCAACCGTGTCAGTTTATCCGGAAAACCGTGTTCGTGCATTAGCTGCCATAGCTGGTCCCGATCGATTGTATCATATGCGGCTTTGAAGTCGATGAATAGATGATGTGTGGGCACGTTGTATTCGCGGCATTTCTGCAGTACTTGGAGAATGGCGAACACCTGGTCCGTGGTGGAGCGTTCGCCCATAAAACCCGCCTGGTACTGCCCCACGAACTCCCTTGCAGTTGGTGCTAGTCGACGGCATAAAATTTGGGAGAGTACCTTGTAGGCGGCGTTCAGCAATGTGATTGCGCGGTAGTTGCTACAATCCAGCTTATCGCCCTTTTGGTAGATGGGACACACGACACCGTCCATCCACTCCTGCGGCAAAACTTCCTCCTCCCAAATCTTGGTAATGACCCAGTGCAGCGCTCTAGCCAGTGCCTCACCACCGTGTTTAAATAGCTCTCCTGGTAGTTGGTCAACCCCAGGGGCTTTGTTGTTCTTGAGCCGGCCAATCTCCTCCTGGATTTCCTGGAGATCCGGAGCCGGTAGAATTATGTCCTGCGCGCGTTCTCCTAGGTCCATCACCATACCGCCATCTTCGTCTGCCACGTCGCCATTCAGGTGTTCTTCGTAGTGCTGCCGCCACCTTTGGATCACCTCACGCTCGTTCGTAAGAAGGTTCCCGTTTATGTCCTTACACATATCAGGCTGTGGCACGTGGCCCTTACGTGAACGGTTTAACTTCTCATAGAACTTTCGTGTGTTATTAGCGCGGTACAGTTGCTCCGTTTCTTCACGGTCTCGATCCTCCGATTTCCTCCGGAAAATCGAATTTTGTCTGTTCCGCGCCTGTTTATATCGTGCCTCGTTCGCCCTCGTGCGGTGTTGCAGCAATCTCGCCCATGCTGCATTCTTCTCTTCCACTAACTGCTCACATTCGCCGTCATACCAGTCGTTTCTCTGATCCGGGGGCACCGTGCCAAGTGCAGCGGTTGCGGTGCTACCAATGGCGGATCGAATATCTCTCCAGCCATCTTCAAGAGACGCTGCGCCTAGCTGCTCTTCCGTTGGAAGTGCCACTTCCAGCTGCTGCGCGTATTCTTGGGCTAGTCTACCGTCTTGTAGCCGCCCAATGTTAAGCCGCGGCGTCCGACTTCGACGCGTGTTGTACACCGTCGAGAGTTTTGAGCGCAGGCATACTGCAACGAGGTAGTGGTCGGATTCAATATTCGCACTGCGGTAAGTGCGGACATTCGTGATGTCGGAGAAGAATTTACCGTCGATTAGAACGTGATCGATTTGGTTTTCCGTTTCTTGGTTAGGTGATCTCCATGTGGCCTTGTGGATATTTTTGCGGGGAAAGAAGGTGCTTCGGACTACCATTCCGCGGGAGGCTGCGAAGTTTATGCATCGTTGGCCGTTGTCATTCGATACGGTGTGCAGACTATCCGGTCCGATGACCGGTCTATACATTTCCTCCTTCCTACCTGTGCGTTCATGTCACCGATGACGATTTTAACGTCCCGCAGTGGGCATCCATCGTATGTCTGCTCCAGCTGTGCGTAGAACGCTTCTTTCTCGTCGTCGGGTCTCCCTTCGTGTGGGCAGTGCACGTTGATGATGCTATAGTTGAAGAAACGGCCTTTAATCCTCAGCTTGCACATCCTTGCGGCTGCCACCCAATCACGCGTTGGCGCATCTTACCCAGCACTATGAAGCCGGTTCCCAGCTCGTTGGTGGTGCCACAGCTTTGGTAGAAGGTAGCCGCTCGATGCCCGCTTTTCCACACTTTCTGTCCTGTCCAGCAAATCTCCTGCAGCGCCACGACGTCGAAGTTGCGGGGATGTAATTCATCGTAGATCATCCTGTCGCAACCTGCGAAACCTAGCGACTTGCAATTCCATGTTCCAAGCTTCCAATCGTGATCCTGTATTCGTCGCCTAGGTCTTTGCCGATTATATCGAGTCGCATTATCTCTTATATTGTTCGTAATGAGTGGTTTTCTAGGCGGCTTATTGGGCCTGCGCAAACCTCCTGTCTCGTCGGAGGGCCGTCGTGTCAGGGCTGTTTAGCGTCCCACCTAACACCAGGACTTGGGCTTGTGCGCTTTGAGCGGCACACGGTCGCTTTGGTGGGGCCTACTTGCGGATACATGCAGCTTTTTATAGAGGTTTAACAGGGCCCACTGTCAAACCCCACCACATCCTAGGCAAGCCCCACAACTCGCAGATGGCCTGGGGAGGGATCGTCAAGCCCTTGGACATAGTCCCTGCTGCCCAAACCTATGTCTGCAGTGTAAATGGCGTTTGATTGTTTATTTCCTTCAATACCGCAAATGTATGTTATGAGTGATATGAATGTCCGTTCCATAAAAGTGTATTAGTTGTACTAATGATACGTCAACAAGCTACAAATCACACCACTTCAAAACCATGTTCAATTAATTTGTTGAAAACTATTAAATTCTGTTTTAGATGCGACTAAACAAATGTCTAGCACTGTATTAAGGTTTGTAACTTTTTATCGAGTTGAGTGAAATATCACCGAAAGAGAAAATCTATGAAGAGAAATCGGTCAACACCTCTATTAAACTTGGCATGAGCAATGCATTCTAAATAAATAGCTGCTTATTTCTACGGAAAGTCATCGATTACGTAACATCTATGAGCATAATGGCCATAATGCATGTATCTCGTATTTCCTCAAGAAGTGTTTACATTGCATTCCTTTAGAGGGGTGACAAGAAATCTCCCATAACCAGTTCTGTACAGTCGTCACCCATTCCTGTTGTGGCTTCATTTGCATTGCGTGATTATTTCGTCGCATTGATATCAAATGACAGCAAAAGCCCAGTTCGCTTTCCTATACGGCAGGGCCAGAATCCATCGTCGCCACATATCGTCATGATTGTTTTCAAATAATGTGGCTTCTGGGCCAACAGCACAGCACAGTCGCTAGAATCCATAGTGCACTATCGCCGTTAGCAAGCAGTTCGTGACGATACCCTCCGGCCGTGGAAACACAGAAAAGGCACCTCGGGCGATGATTATATAAAAAACCTCATCCTCCCCCAGCGTCGGTGCTGCCGTGAGCCTCTTTGGAGCCGCAGCTTGAATAGATCCATACGAGATCTAACACAGCTTCGCCCCTTCTGGAGTTTAGTAGCTTCAGTTATGTGTTAGCCGTACCGTAACCAGAGGTTATGGCAAAACTCTTAGAGCAGCAAGCATCGCGAAAGCAGCCTCACTTCCAAATTGTTTTTACTCCAGCACTCCTCACCAGCCAGCCAGCCAGCATTTGCTCTTATCCGAGGACACACCGCACAAGATACGTGTTTCGTTGTCGTCCCTATCCGTCGTCGCCGGTTGGTTCGTCGCGAATTTACGCCTTTTCTCCTCAATGTGTCCATCGACGTATTTAGACATTGGGATATGCGAGGGTGAACAATCACTGAGACACTTTCAGAAATGTGCATCAATATTTTAAACATGTGTTCCAAGGACTTTTTATGATCATGAATGGAATTGAAAGTGTGAAACATTTTACTCCAGCCTTTAAAAGGGATGAACATACCCCCGCATTTGTTACGCCGATGACGGGCAGTGAAGGTGCGCACTCTTGAGCACGAAAAATCATATATGTTCGCCTCGGTTGTTGGGTGCTGCACTCGCGATTCCAGCCCAAGCTTTTGGATGCCACTTATTCAGGCTTATTCCCCGTGTACACAGAAGCGCACTCTTCCACTTTGCCACGTTCCTTGTGACTCCCAAACTCCCAAGCGGCTGCTGCGAGAGTCCTGCTTCTGGCTGTTGCTTGCCGACTAGCCCTGGCGGATTCGAGCGTGCGATGACGACTGCGGTTCAGACGGTGAATTATTGGATTTCTTCTGGCCTGTTGGATGCTGCAATAAAATTAGTTCCAGACCGAAATATCGTTTGTCACTCTCCGGTGGAGTTGTTGCTCACACTTGCCACCATTGCATTGGATCGTGGGATTCCTGTGCTGCAAGTATTTACGGTATCTATCTATGTGCAGATAACCGGGAACGGAATACTCCAAATGAATGAAAACGGACGATGAGGACTAAGCTACTGCCGGTTTTGCGCGCGCGAGAGTGTTGCTAATGGGGGTTTTGCGTTGGTCTGGTCTTGAAATCGAAATTCGGTTTCAGAGGTTTGCCATGGTGGTCAACTAAATTGTCGAGGATTTTTTTCAATTCGAGCATAAACTTTAAAATTTCGGTTGATTTGAAAATTGAACCACACTTCTGGAATAGAGTAGTGGAGAGTTTGTTCTAAATACTAGTATCATTGATTTGCTGTGCATGAGGAAACGCCGAAATCCATTCCAAATTCTTCAGTAGAAACCAATTCAAAACAGTAAAATTGGCAAAAGTAGAATTTTAAACAAAACCCCAAAAAATCAAATCAATCAAAAACGTACGAAAAATCCAAATAATTCTAGCCAATCAATAATTAAAATGAAAGTCAACTGAAATCAGAATAACATCGGAATACAATCGTTTTAAAGTAGGACTACGTCTGTCTTTTCTATATTGGGGAACACTTTGCTATTGCGAAAATCGGAGACCGTCACGAAAATATGATAGACTTTGATCTTTTTTTTTGCCCATTCGATCAAGGATGCGTCAACGCTTCCTTTTTATTCATCTGGAAATACTGATTTTTAACTATTTTTTATCGATAATCGAAAAAAAAAGTTAGATAGAGATAAACCAACTAATCACATACATGCATCGCAAGCACAGACATCAAAATCAAATCCTTGGTTTGAACAATATATCACGCAGAGCGGACATAGCGGAGCGGACACAGCAACACGAAAGCGCTGGTAACATTCTCAACGGAAAAACCATCGCATTGGTCGGTAGTTGACATATTGCTGCAGATCATTCAACCTCAACAAACCAGAATTTAATACCACAAAAGTTCAACTCAATGGACGCCCTAACAAAAACAAAAACAGCATTTTATGTGAAGAAAGGGTTGACTACAAAATAGCCCTGTTGCGATCCCGCGCCACCAGTGGCGATGCTGAAAAGTTATTCCAAATTGTGGCGTCTTAGCGAAAAGTCATCGAGTAGCCGTCGGACAGTAACAGCACAAAGTGAAATTTCAACGTAAAGATTGGTTGCAGTTAGTTATTGGAAAGGCTTATTGGGGAAAGAAAATTGGTTCTTCTCAGGACCAGCATTTTCTGGAAAGAAAGGGTTGATTGCAAAAATGGACTGTTTCGGTGGCATCAGCGTTTGGCGTGGTAGCTTGGTTGCTGTTAGTGTGTTACGTTCGTATTTTGAAGCTTATTGATTGATTTTTTTAATGTGTGCAAACTAAAACTAGAACAAAAACAAACCCAAAAGTGAAAGTGAACACCGTCCGGATCTGCGCAATCGGATAAGCTAGGCAGGCAAAAGTAGCGGCAAAAACAGCGAACTCGGATAGGGCAACAGCACCGAGCGTAAGACAGCACGGCTTCGCATAGCCAAGTGAGCGAATCAAGGCAGGAAACCCAGGCAGCGAAGCGGATAATCCGGAAAGAAATGGCTTGAGTCTGAGGGCGCCGTTCACGCTCCAAGGTGTCCAAATTTCACCGGAAGAATTGAACGGAGACGAAATTCCGACCAAAAGAGCCTCCACTAGGAGTAAGTAGACACAGAAAGTTTCCTATTGTACAAATGCTGACGTAAGTCGTTCGACAGGGCTCTTGTTTCTGGTTTTGGCTTCGTTTGAGTCACCGTGCGGTCGGAAGTGCTCCAAGGCACGGTCGAAGGAGCGATCTAAGGTGTGGACTAGTCGGCAGGCCGCCTCCCCCACAACCAGTACTTCCGGTTCCGCGGGTTCGCGAAGCAGCGGTTGGCCGTGTAAAAGGGAAGATTTGGTTTGAAGAGTGAACTCAGTGCTCGTGAGTTGCCCCGTGATGAGGAAGAAAGGGGAAATGGTGTGAAAGAAGAAAAGGTAAGCGTTTACGGTTAGCAGGCATGCAGGGTAGAAGATAAGAGATGGGGAAAAAGTAAACAACCATGTTAAAAAAGCAGATCAAACGAGGAAAATAAAATGTTTGCACACAGCTTTTTTATGAATTGAGGCGTTTTTATGTTTGTTAGCCGGTCCGATCCTTGCTCTTTGCCCTCTGACAAGGACGAATCTAACAAGTGATTCCATCCATAAATTTATTGCATCGTCACCCTCCAACGCGCGGTAGTTAGTAGTAAAATTCTTCTTTATTGTTTCATTTTCTGTTCTACAATTATTTTTTTTACATGTACAGTGCTCGGCCGGCTTGGCCCTCCAACTTCAATTTTGAATTTTTACGTTTACATTGTTATCTAAGTTAAGCAAGTTTTAAGATATGATATATCATGACGGCCTTTAGGAGGCGCTGGTGTGTTTTTTTTTTAAATTTGATAACCTAACTACTATGTACACTAATATTTACAATAAATAAATTTGATAACCTAGATTGGAACTAGCAACCAACGCGCGCTTGTAACTCTGCTACCAAAGGGTAACTTTCTGTAGTCGCCAAATGATTTATTTTGCACTTTGAAGAAAATTCTCGGATCTACTTTCCTTTGTGTAAAATAATAGTCCAGCAAAGAACCAATAATACGACTTGTCAATCCCCAACTGCAACAGAACAAAACAAAACTTCAATGCGTTGGTTTCGCTCTCTGTGGAATCCCGGTCAAAATGGCTTGCGCGCCGAAAAGCAGCTTTCTTGTATCTTATGAAGTAATTCCAATAGCCCCGCCCCGCACATTATATTTACACCCATAACAGATCACAAAAAGGCGGAGCTAATGGGCTTACTTTATTGAATACAAGAAAGCTGATTTCCGGCGTGTGCGAGCCATTTTGATCGGAATTCCGCAGAGAGCGGAACCATCGCATTGAAGGTGGTCGACGGCCTTGTTACTGCAGATCATTCAACCTCAGCGAACCAACATTTTACCCAACCAACAAAAAGCGTAAATCGTTCCTTGTCAGGACCACCATATTTAACAGAAGAAAGTTGATTCAAGATGAATTTTCTCCAAATCGACAAAAAAAAACAATAACAATGATAGCATAAGTAGCAATGATGGCCGTCAGTGATTGTTTGTTTCAGAAAAGTCATTCACTGAGATAGCTTCTGCAACCATTAAGGAGTAGGAAATGAAGTTTTCTTACACGATTTAGTCATTTGGTTGTTATGTTTGGAAAAGCTCTTATATTGTTCGTAATTATTGGTTTTCCAGACGGCATATTGGTCCTGCACAAACCTCCTGTCTCGTCGGAGGGCCGTCGTGTCAGGGCTGTTTAGCGTCCCACCTAACACCAGGACTTGGGCTTGTGCGCTTTGAGCGGCACACGATCGCTTTGGTGGGGCCTACTTGCGGATACATGCAGCTTTTTATAGAGGTTTAACAGGGCCCACTGTCAAACCCCACCACATCCTAGGCAAGCCCCACAACTCACAGATGGCCTGGGGAGGGATCGTCAAGCCCTTGGACATAGTCCCTGCTGCCCGCAATGTTTGGAAAAGCGCATTATAGAAATATTGAAAATGTTTTCTAAAATGATTTATTTCCAATAATGCGCATTTTCCATCACAAACGTCAACAAACCCAAAGTCGAAAAGATAAGAGAAAAAAGAGAAAATTTCACTTGGTGTCTCTTCCATAGAGAGCGTATAATTCTAATACGAAATCAACAAAAAGTGCCGTGATGCAAAAAATAGGGCACTGCACGGAAAAATCTCTTTCTCTTTCGTTCTTCATAAATTTTGACGTTTACTGGCCTTGTTGTTTTCTAATTTCTTTGCAGCGAGAAAGATACAAAGCAGTTCGTGCAGTGCCCTATAGACGTACCGAAACACTTACTGCCAACCCATAAGCAATATCTACAGGGTTTGTTCTGCTACCAAATCCATAGCGTGATGCTGCGTAGTCTTGCGTCACCTTTGCGTACAACCCGATTTGAGTTTTTTACATGAATTTAAAGTACAGATTTAGTTTATTCCGCTCGATCCTATCAAAACTTGTAGAGAAATAACTAAAAAATAAAAAAATACTTGAACATTTTTTTTCAGATGTCCTACGCTATCCAAACTGTTCTGGAGTACATATCCTCGTATACATAAGAAAATATCTCTAGAAACAAAATGTCCAAAGCTGTGATTTTTTTCAAAAATTATCTATGGGATCTTTGGACATTAAATTATCGAATTTAGTATAAATGTTACCTATTCCAGGGTCTCCAAACGTCCTGGAGTTCAGAGCATACGATCTACCCGATCAACCAAGTCCTGAACGATGCATTCGTGCATCGCTAAACATCACAGCAGGTCCATTGAGCTGATAGGATTTTACTAATTATTTTTTAAATACCTTTTTGGTTCTCCGAAACGTCATGGAGTTTAGAGCGTGCGATCTACCCGATCTACCAAGTCCTGAACGAAGTATCCGTTTAGTGCCAAACATCACAGCAAGTTCATTGAGCCGATACGATTTCATTCATTATTTTCACAAGCTACAATAGGCCCTCCATGATTCGATGGTCTACGACACGATATCGACTCGTGGAAACAAATAATGTCATACTAAAAATAATTTTTCTAACAATTTTCCAAGGAACTTCTATTCCACATCTCGATGTATGCTTGAATCAATGGTCCTTTCATTATTGTATACCCTTTTCGTAGCTCGGATCATGTGATGTATACAATTAACCAACCTATGAATGATGTATGATGTGATATCCCAGTAGGTCCATTGAGTTGATTTGACTTCAATCATTACTCATACAAGCTACTACAAACCTTTTAGGTTCACCAAAACATCCTGGAAACCGAAACGATTGAACACCTTGATCATCCAAGTCAGTGAACGCAGAACGAATCACAGGCTAACCTCATTGTCATTATGCCTCTTGATGCCTTGAGCATCTCGTATTCAAGAAAATTGGTTTTGCATCATGCGTTTGAACCGGATTGGCTGTATACCGACGATGAGGATATTGCTAAAGCCTTGATAAATCTGCTAGATACCGTGGGCTGAACTCCAGAACGTTTCGGAGTATCTTGAGCAACTCGTGTTCAAGAAAAAATGGGGTTGCATGATGCGTATATGCCTAATGAACCGGATTGGGTGTATTCCTGCGACGAGGACATTACAAAAACCTTAATTAATCCGGTAGATACCGTGGGTTGAACTCGAGAACGCATTGGAGTACCTCGAGCATCTCGTATTCTAGAAAAATGGCATTTGCATGATGCGTATATGCGTATTGAACCGGACAGGGTATATACCTTGGTTGGTCCGGTAGATACCGTGGACTGAACTCCAGAACGTTTTGGGCATCTCGTACTGAAGAAAAATGTTTTTTTTTTACGTATATGCTTATTAAACCGAATTGGGTGTATACCGGCGATGAGGATATTGCCAAAGCCTTGATTGATCAAACCTTGATTGAACTCGAGAACGTTTTGGAGTACCTTGAGTATCCCGTATTCAAGTAAATTGGATTAGCATGATGCAAGGTATGCAAGGATGCAATGTATCTTAGTGAAGGTGCCCAAAAATGGTGACCTGACTGTATGCGATAACTGGTGAGGCATTATGTTGCCGTGTACCGTTCTCAAAGTTCTGCGACTATCCGGCGGCAGCAATATTGTCACGCTCCGCATCATTCTGGAGCAGATCAACGAATTCCAAGAGTCCCTTTACGTGGTATTCATTGACTACGAAAAAGCTTTCGACCGTCTCAATCACGAGAATATGTGGGGCGCCCTGAGACGCTAGGGGGTTCCTGAGAAAATCATCGGCCTAATCGAAGCACAGTACGAGGCCTTTGGTGTGGTGTAGAGGTGTAGAGTACTGCACAATAGTTTGCTAGTTTAATAGATATCTGGAAAAACAGACAAATAAGTGAACGCACCAAAAGTCGAATTTTCAGCTCCAACGTGAGTTCTGGGCGGTAGCGAAACATGGTGTGTGTCAGTGGAGAACACTCAACGACTGAAGGTGTTTATCAACAGATATAATTCGGGCCTGGGGTGGCCTCACAACTGGATCTCAAACATCGAGCTCCATCGTCGTTGTCATCAAAGGCCGATAGCAACAGAAATTCGGGATCAGAAGTGGGGCTGGGTCGACCACACTCTACGTAGGGGCAGGAACGAAATCTGTAAACAAACATTAGACTCAACTGGAACCCAGCGGGACATTGCAGCAAAGGCAGACCCAGAGGCTCATTGCGACGAAGCCTCAATAAAGAAATAAAAGAAGTTGACCGAAAGCTAACCTGTCAATATGTTAAAGCGATGGACAATTGGACATCGCTCAGGATTGAGATCTTTCAAGTCGGCTTTTTGCACCACCGGAGGTGTACAGGACCCATAAGTAAGTTGAGCATCTCGTATTTAAGAAAAACGGGGGTTGCATGATGCGTATATGCCTTATGAACCGTATATGACTAATGATATTCCTGCGATAAGGACATTGCAAAAACATTAATTGATCTGGTAGATACCGTGGATTGTACTCGAGAACGTTTTTTTTTGAGGATCTCGTATTCCTGAAAATTAATCAGAGGCATAACTTTCAGGATGGCTCAACTTGTCTGAGTAATCAGAAATATCAAACGATGTGATTTAGGATTCAAACATGTGAGATTCGTTTGCGTGCTCTCAGAAGCGAAATCTTTCCAAGGTTTCGGATATCTGGGTCTTCAGGGTATAGTTGACCCCCGATATTTTTCCTGCAAAGCCAACATCCCGGTGAACAGTTTTGCTGAAGAAAGTGGGGACTTATCTCGCTTCTGTGATTTTACACAGCCAATCTAAAACGCTGGGCATATATGACCCATCCGTCCTGAAAGGGTAATTCGATTTTCCTATTGAATCCTATTTGGTGTCCCAATCAAACACGATTTGAAATTTCATTCGAATACTATTTAGGATTTCATTCGAATCGCATTTGGAACTCCAACCGAATTCCATTTCGGATTCCAAACGAATCACATTCGAGATTCCAATCATATCCCATTTAGCATTTAAATCGAATCTAATTTGGAATTCTAATCGAATCCCATCTAGGATTCCAAAAGAATGCCATTTGAGATTCGAATCGAAACTCGTTTGAAATTCCAATCCCAAATTTGGGATTCCAATCGACTTCCATTTGAGATTCCGATCGAATCTTGTTTGGGACTCCAATCGAATTTAACTTGGAGTTCCAATCGAATCCCATTTAAGATTCAAACCAAATCCCATTTAGGATTCCAAAAGAATGCCATTTGAGATTTAAATCGAATCCCATAAGGATTGTAACCAAATAACAATTTGAGATTCCAATCTAATCCAATTGGAGATTCTTATCAAATCCCGTTTAGGATTTCAATCAAATGTTAATTGAAATTCCAATCAAATCTTATTTGGGATTCCAATCGAATTCTATTTAGGATTTCATTCAAATCGCATTTGGAATTCCAACCGAATTCCATTTAGAATTATAAACGAATTTCATTTGGGATTCCAAACAAATCCCATTTAAGATTCAAATCGAATCTCGTTTGAAATTCCAATCGAATCTCTTTTGCGATTCCATTCGATCCTATTTGGAATTATAATCGACTTTCATTTGAAATTCGGACGAATCTTATTTGGGTGGGACTCCAATCGAATCTAACTTACGAGTTCTAATCGAATCTCATTTAAAATTCAAATTGAATTCTATTTAGGATTCCGAAAAAAATCCATTTGAGATTCAAATCAAATCCCATTTACGATTCCAATCGAATCCCAATCCAATTTCATTTGAATAATATCTCAGATCGAATCCTGTCAATTTGTTGCTTGAATGTTATCCGTTTGGATCAGCGGTTCTCAATCTGGGGTACATGTACCCCTGAGGGTACCTTCGCTGGCCCTAGGGGGTACCTCGGACAAAAATGCGTAATGGCGGACGTATTAAATTCCAATTGAAACTTATTATTTAAGTTTTGATAATTCTGTATTTTTATTTCAAAAGGAAGGAAGGTTCTTTTCAAAAGGCTCGGAAGGTTCTTCTCAAAAGGCTCGGAAGGTTCTTTTCAAAAGGCTCGGAAAGCTCCTTTCAAGAGGCTTGGAAGTCTCCTTTCAAGAGGCTTGGAAGCCTCCTTTAAAGAGGATTGGAAACCTTCTATTAAGGGTCTGTCTCAATTGGATAATTAAACTGAAATTAAACTTAAAAGTGACATTTCAATAATTATCGAATAACCCTGCTCGCAGAGCAAGATTACTTTTGACAGATATCGAATCATTTTCCATCGATGTCCTATTGGAATTGCTGGGTAGCACCAGCCATTCTTATAACAGGGTGATTTTTTAATTTTCGAACTGTCACTTTTAAGTTTAATTCTCCAAATGAGACAGACCCTAAGAGGCTCGGAAACCTTCTATTAAGAGGCTCGGAAACCTCCTTTCAAGAGGCTTGGAAGCCTCCTTTCATGAGGCTTGGGAACCTCCTTTCAAGAGGCTTGGGAGCCTCCTTTCAAGAGGCTTGGGAGCTTCCTTTCAAGATGCTTGGGAGCCTCCTTTCAAGAGGCTCGGAAGCCTCCTCACAAGAGGCTTGGAAGCCTCCTCTCAAGAAGCTTGGGAGCCTCCTTTTAAGAGGCCCGGTAGCATCCTTTCAAGAGGTACGGAAGCCTTCTTTCAAGAGGCCTGGGAGCCTTCCTTCCAAGAGGCTTGGGAGCCTTCCGTCCAAGAGGCTTGGGAGCCTTCCTTCCAAGAGGCTTGGGAGCCTTCCTTCCAAGAGGCTTGGGAGCCTTCCTTCCAAGAGGCTTGGGAGCCTCCTTTCAATAGGCTTGGGAGCCTCCTTTCAACAGGCTTGGAGGTCTACTTTCAAGAGGCTCGGGAGCCTCCTTTCAAGAGGCTCGGAAGCCTCCTTTCAAGAGGCTCGGGAGCCTCCTTTCAAGAGGCTGGGAAGCCTCCTTTCAAGAGGCTCGGAAGCCTCCTTTCAAGAGGCTCGGAAGCCTCCTTTCAAGAGGCTCGGAAGCCTCCTTTCAAGAGGATTGGAAGCCTTCTTTAAGAGGCTTGAAAGCCTCCTTTCAAGAGGCTTGGAAGCCTCCTTTTATGAGACTTGGAAACCTTCTTTCAAGAGGTTTGGAAGCCTCCTTTCAAGAGGCTTGGGAGCTTCCTTTCAAGAGGCTTGGAAGCCTCCTTTCAAGAGGCTTGGGAGCCTTCTTTCAAGAACCTTGGGAGCCTCCTTTCAAGAAGTTCTGAAGCCTCCTTTCAAGAGGCTCGGAAGCCTCCTTTCAAGAGGCTCGGAAGCCTCCTTTCAAGATGCTCGGAAGCCTCCTTTCAAGAGGCTCGGAAGCCTCCTTTCAAGAGGCTCGGAAGCCTCCATTCAAGAGGCTCGGAAGCCTCCTTTCAAGAGGCTCGGAAGCCTCCTTTCAAGAGGCTCGGAAGCCTTCTTTCAAGAGGCTCGGAAGTCTTCTTTCAAGAGGCTCGGAAGCCTCCTTTAGGGAACCATGGGGCAACAACCTACTGTTCCCGAAACATCAATTTGTTCAAGAATCCGATAATGAAAGAATACGGACTGATTTTACGGCGACGACTCTTAGCGCGAAACAACGGACATGAATAGGAACATGGAACGTTTTAACCCTAGCCCAGCAGAGTAAATTGGCACAACTTGCCAATGAGGCACGCCGCATGAAGCTTGAGATCCTGGGACTGAGTGAAGTCCGTTGGCCAAACTTTGGAGAACACAGAACGCCGTCGGGACAAGTTCTGCTACACTCTGGTTTACGAGGTGAACACGCTCCCCGGCCACGGTGCAACGGTCCTTCGTTGAAGAACTGGAGACGCGTGCTGCAGATGTTCCGGAAGGTGGCAGCGTGGAAGACCAATGGACCGCCATCAAGAATGCCTTCATCGCCACCAGCGAGAACAATCTGGGCGAACTACGCACCCAGAGAAAACAATGGATCACCGATGAGACCTGGAGGAAGATAGAGGAGCGAAGAGAAGCCAAAGCCGCGATAGAGCGATCGAAAACTAGAGGAGCCAAAGTCTTAGCCCGTCAACGATACACGGCTCTTGAGAAGGAAGTAAAACGCTCATGTCGACGGGACAAGCGAGCGTGGGCAGACTCTCTGGCCGACGAAGGAGAGAGAGCCGCCGCAACCGGGGACATTCGCTTCCTCTACGATATCTCACGACGCTTAAGCGGGGCGAAGATGAATGCAACGATGCCGACGTATAACACGCGTCAATACCGAAGCTCCATCACTGCTAGAGATTACAACAGCCATCCAAAGCATGAAATCGAATAAAGCCCCAGGGGTCGACCGCATATCAGCCGAGATGCTCAAAGCTGACCCCATGACATCCGCTCAACTACTGCATCGTTTATTTCGTAATATCTGGGACACCGCAACTTTCCCGGTCGACTGGATGCAAGGTATCTTAGTGAAGGTGCCCAAAAAGGTGACCTGACTGTATGCGATAACTGGCGAGGCGTTATGTTGCTGTGTACCGTTCTCAAAGTTTTGTGCAAAATTATCCTAGCCCGGATTCAGGAGAAGATCGATGCGACTCTCCGGCGGCAGCAAGCCGGATTCCGTGCCGGAAGATCCTGTGTGGATCATATTGTCACGCTCCGCATAATTCTGGAGCAGGCCAACGAGTTCCAAGAGTCCCTTTACTTGGTATTCATTGACTACGAAAAAGCTTTCGACCGTCTCAATCACGAGAATATGTGGGGCGCCCTGAGACGCAAGGGGTTCCTGAGAAAATCATCGGCCTCATCGAGGCACAGTACGTTTCGTGTAGAGTGCTGCACAATGAGGTCCTGTCTGACCCTATCCGGGTCGTAGCTGGTGTGAGGCAAGGATGTATTCTATCACCGTTACTGTTCCTCATCGTAATCGATGAGATTCTGGTAGATGCGATTGACCGTGAACCAAACCGCGGGCTGTTATGGCAGCCTATAACCATGGAGCACCTAAACGACTTCGAATTGGCTGATGACGTTGCACTCCTCGCGCAACGGCGCTCTGATATGCAAAGTAAGCTCAACGACCTTGCCGAGCGCTCCTGCTCTGCAGGTTTAGTCATCAACGTCAACAAAACCAAATCGTTGGATGTAAACACGGTGACTTCTTCCAGTTTCACAGTAGCCGGGCAACCAATGGAAAATGTTGAAAGCTTCCAATATCTTGGTAGCCAAATGGCGTCAGACGGCGGTACCAAGACCGACATAGGCGCACGGATCAAGAAAGCAAGGGCTGCCTTTGCGAGTTTAAGAAGTATCTGGAAAAATAGGTAGATAAGTGAACGCACCAAAATACGAATTTTCAACTCTAACGTGAAATCTGTGCTGTTATACGCTAGCGAAACATGGTGTGTATCAATGGAGAACACTCAACGGCTGCAGGTGTTCATTGACAGATGCATGCGGTATATAATTCGGGCCTGGTAGCCTCACAACTGGATCTCAAAAAACGAGCTCCATCGTCGTTGTCACCAGAGGCCTATAGCAACAGAAATTCAGGATAGGAAGTGGGGCTGGGTCGGCCACACTCTACGGAGGGGCGGAAACGAAATCTGTAGACAATCATTAGACTGGAACCCAGCAAGACATCGGGGCAGAGGCAGACCCAGAGGCTTATTGCCGCGAAGCCTCAAAAAGAAATAAAAGAAGTCGACAGAAATCTAACCTGGCAACAGGTTAAAGCGATAGCCGGGCAACGCTCAGGATGGAGATCTTTCAAGTCGGCCCTTTGCACCACCAGAGGTGTACAGGTGTACAGCTCGGAATTCTACGTTCAAAAGGTTCAGAAGCGTCCTTTCAAGATGCTAAAGAGGCCTTATTTTAACATTTCAAGTGGCTCGAAGGCCGCCTTTCGAGAGGATCGAAAGTCTCTCTACAAGATGCTCAGAAGCCTCTTATCAAGAGATGCAGAAGCCTTCTTTCAAGAGGTTCAGAAGCTCCATGCTAGAGGCTTTGAATTGTACTTTCAAATGGCTTGGAAGCCTACTTCAAGAGGGGGTACCTGAATTAACGCGAAAGTTTGAAGGGGTACCTCTCAAGAAAAAGGTTGAGAACCGCTGGTTTAGATGTATAAATGAAATGGACGAATCCTGTTTGGAATTTCTATCTTTTGTTATTCAATCAAATCCCATTGAAGATTCAAATCGAATCCTATTTAGGATTCCCGAAGAATGTCATTTAAGATTCAAATCGAACCCCGTTTGAAACTCACATCGAATCCCATTTGCGATTCCAATTAAACCTAATTTGATATTCCAATCGAATCTTAATTGGGATTCCAATCGAATTACATTTGGGATTCAAATTGAATTCTACCTGAAATTCCATGTTTTGTTTTGCTCTTGTAAGTAATTCAGAAAATCAGGCACCCGCTAGTTGGTAATGTAGAAATTTTAACTCTATCCATTTCAAATTATTTCGTATATCAAATCTCAATTGATTCTAATCGACTGAATTCAAATACAATCTAATCCAAATCAAGTTGAGTACATTCCAAATGTAATCGAAATTCAATCCAAATTGAATTTAAATTCAAATTGAATCCAAAACCAATCCAAATGCAATACAATTCTACCCCAATCTACAGAGCGTAAAACGTGACAATAAGCGTTTTCGTTCTACAAAGATTTGAACTATTATGTATAAAGTTAGGTTCCATATGGCTAGCCAGCAACCATCGACTTTGAGATGTCCTCTAAAATAATAAGTGCGACGTATCTATTTCGAAAGGCATCGCACTATCACAATTTATAGTGCTCCCATCGATTGAATACAAAACGTGTTTTCATTTGATATCCATCCCTTCCTTGGTGCTCGAGTACCATCCTTTCGCTCCGAGGGTTTTCTTCTATGTATCGACTCGCTCGCTGTTCCTTTCCACGGTGCCTACCTACCGTTCTGCGGCGGAGTCCGATCGGTGTGAACTATGAATGCGCCTGCATTCGACACATTGTCGGCCAATCTGATCGGAATTCAGCCGAGCACGGTACATACCCGAAGCTAAAAGCAATTTGTTCGCTGGTGTTGACAAAAGCCGCGGACGATTCCGTCGAAAAATGTAATCGGGCGCGCGCGCGGCCATAGCCACGAATTGGAACGCGTGTAATCGAACGATGGCGACGAGCGACGCTGAGAACACGGGTGATACCGATCGCGAGAGACCAACAGACGACATCCAGCCAGCCAGCAGCAGCGGCAGCAGCAGCATCCACCATTCCCGATAAAGTAGGTATCGCATTGGCGGCGAACCCCTGCTCCGACCAACATCCATCCAGTGCGGGTTGCGGCGTGTGCACTGTTGCTTATTATTCACGTACAGTAGGTTCATGTTTCTTGATGAAATGGGGAAACGTATAGTGTCTCCATAAAATGGCATTTTATCTTATCAATCATAATAAGGCGAAAGAAAAATACGTTCCTTAACTGTTCGACAATTATTCGTAGGGAAAGGCAATAGCAGCAGGCAAAATTTGTAAAATCTTCAATGTTGAACGTTTTTGTATAAACTGAACTGAACCTCTTCCCCTAAAATCCGTTTTATGGACATTTTGTAAGTTGTTGATCATACACAACTGTTTAGCAGCATGTAAATCTATGTAAAGTTCCCATAAAACGGAAAGGCACGGTACTAACCAACCGCACCGTCGAGCCACGGATGGAGCCATTCCTTGCCTGGTGCCAGCAAGTGGCAGCGAGAAAAATACGAGCTGTAATCCAATCGCAATTTTTCCTCGTTCCATGCATAAATTTTCATAGTCATATTCGCAGAAAACCGACTCGGCTGCTTTTGGCTTTCTTTGCTTCTCGCGACCAGGACTCCAGCGAGCGTGGGCGCCGAGGCGAGAGGCGTCGCCGTTGTCGTCGTCGTCGTCGTCGTCAGCGTGGATAAGGTTATGGCACAAGTTTTGCGTTATAGTGGATTGAGCTAGCAGCAGCAGCGGCAGCCGAGTCTCATAATCCGCAAAACTCATACAGCAGCTCTAAGTTATTATCCATTAGATACATGGTCGCAAAGTGCGGCATTTATCCGCGCGGGAAGGCGAGAGGGAAAAAAACTGTTAGATGATGGAACACAAACGCGGTAAAACTCATAAGCGCAATCAAACGCTCTAATCCTCGTCTTTGCGACGTCGTCGCCATCGTCCTCGTCGATGGCCGAACTAACTCCTCGCATTGCGGCAGGCCCAAAGACAGACCGGCCGGGTTACTTAGTCATCACCAATAGCGGCTGCCACCACTTCTATGTGTACTATATTGTGGTTGGCCCAGTGCCCAGTCCCCAGCTTATTGGAGATTTATGAAGTGGACGACCGAGGAGGAGCGCTGTAACTTACCAGGAAATATGCAGTATTTGAAAGTTGTGTTCAGAGAGCTACGAGTCGAAGGCTAATATCAAAGACTAATACGGCTTATGGGTTTGATGTGGCTGGGCAGAGACGAAATTTCATAACATGGTCTCATAATTTGGTAGGCATTGGAAGTACGAGTTGTTGTGTAAGTCGGAGTTTCATCGTTAACCGAAGTTTGGAGGAAAACAATTTGCAAACTATGACTTGATACCAGTTCATACATATTCTATTAGCCTAAGTTGTTCATTTTGCTTTACTGTTTTACTAGACGCTGCCTTTAATATAATAGGGCTAATTCAGTATCTATTTTGCTGTCCCAGAAGGCTACTAAAAAGAGTCTAAAGTTTTAAAAAGTACCACGATCGTATAAAACTAGCGCAAAAGTACAGTACTTTCATTCAATTGCTGTAGAACAAAGTTGGTGGCTTGTGTAAAACAACAAACAGCATGTAATGGATTCCATGCCAACCACTTCCAAGTACTCACTACATTGGCTACATTGTTTATCATTGTCAGGATGTAAAAGGCTACATTGTTCATCATTGTTTACATTGTTTCTTATAATTGGCATACCGTAACTTTCCAGAAGTTATAGATGTTATGCTCTCTAGAGTGGTCCTGCTTCGAATCCATTAGCAGATATGGTGTTGCTCTCGAACCACGTGGTTTTTTTTACACGAAAAGCTTTTGCTGTGTAAAAATACAAATCATTAAACGCAAAGCGCATCCTAGGGCCGATGCCCACGTAGCGTCTTTTCAACTCAGCGTCAAAAATACGTAGGTGTGCATCGAAAAAACCGGTAACGCAGCGTCGCGTCGCAACGCCGCGATGCATGCAACGGCCGGTCGATGCATATCTGCGTTATATGACCATTTTAGCCTTAGATCCTATTTCCACAGAAAAATAAACGTAAAAACAGGTTGCGATTCAATCTCAATTTCCACAAAAAAAAACTTGGAAAGGAAAAATGGCAAAATATTTTTAAAAAAAATTCCGCCGCGCCGCGCCGCCGCCGTAGGTGGTTTTTGGCATCACGCCGCCGACACTTTATCATCAGCGGACTGCAGCCACAATTTTTAAAAATGTTCATGTTTTTACAATAATCCAACAAAAAAAACTTCAAAAGAATTTCTTGTGGATATTCAGGAAAAATCCTGTAAACAAATTTCCTGTAAAAACTTTGACATTACTTCATACAATGCTGATAAAGTGCTGGCATTCCGAATGATTTTTGAACAATTCTCTCTGAAAAATTTTGCTTGGAAATTTTGCTACAAATTGTTAATGAACCTCCAGTGTAAATTCTGAAATTTTTTCATGTGGTTCCAATTCAACGCAGTTCCGTGTGAAACACATATAATTTTCGGTGGAAAAAATTGTTCCTATTTTCATATTTTTTTACATTCTTATGAATTTCTTCGACAAGTTTTTTTACACCAGAAATTCTTCATTTCAAAAAGAAGGTTTTCGAACATTTTAAGGAGTACACTTCAAAATGTTCAGTCTCCAGTGTTAGCCTTGCGAGGATTGCCAATCCGGAGATGACGAGTTCGATTCTCGTTCCTGTCTAGGATGTTTTCGGGTGGAAAATCGTATGTACTTGCTACACAAGATATATATTCGTGCAATGGCTGGCATATTAAAGCATTCAATTTATAATTGAGGAAATGCTAATAGAATATACTAAGTTGAAAAGTAGACCAACTTCCAGTTGGAATGTGGAGCCATAGAAGAAGAAGACTTCTAAATTTTTCAAGTAAAATTCTTATGAATTTCCAAGAGTTATTAACAGCCAATGCCACATGAAACATTTTGATATTTACGTTGATTTTTTTGTTTTTGGATTTTTTTTTTCAAATTTGGAAATTTGAAATGAAAATTTTCCGGAATACTTTTTTACGCTCTTTGTGAAATCTATAACATTTTTTAAAATTTTCCAAGTATTTTTTATTTAAGGCATTATTTAGAATTTCCACAGAAGAGTCTATGGATTATTTCCCAATAAATCTTTAAAATTCTCAAGGTTTATGTTTTTAGAATTTGCACCACAAATTCTTTCAAAATTTTATAAGGAATTCATTCTTCTTCAGGAAGTCATTCAAATTTCTTTGTAGGTTCAGCTAAATATTGCTTTAAATCTTAACCATGCAAAGATGCACAGGAAATGATTTTGAAATGTTAAGGAATTTTCACAGAAAATTACCTAATTTATCAAAAAATCTTTAAAATTTAGATTTAATTTTTTGAGGAATTTCTACTGGAAATGCTTCAAAAGTACAACATAAGTACAATTTCTTCGTTATTTCCACTTCTAAAAACATCGGAATTTCCTCAGGAAATTCATTATTGGTGTTTATGAACTTTTCTCGATTTTCTATTGGAAAATTTTAAGAATTTTCATCGGAAATATTTTGGCATGTTCCGAATAATTTCTTTTGGAAATTAAAAAAAAACTAGGGTGACAGTTCCGGTAGTCGTGAGTCAAATGAAACGCAGTAACCCACATCACCGATCAATTAGTCGACCTGTCATAACACGATGGAAACAAAAATAACATTGGAATCTCATTTAACTGGTAAAGTATCTACGAAATACTTTATTTTTTTCTTTCCCTTGCACCAATAGTTACGGTAGTGTTCCAATAGTTGCGAATCCCGTATAAATCCTGTGGGATTCGCAACTATAGGAACGCGAATAACAAAATACCACAACTATTGGAATACTAGGGGCAGACATACCGTTGTAAATGCGCTGTAGGCGTACAGCGCTGTAAGTGTACGGAGCATAGTGACAGACATACACGCTTAAAGTCATTCACACAATTTTGTGTTTCGTTCACACAAAACGGGCCTAACCTGGAACAACACATATTATGAGTAACTGCCATGTTACTCATTTTAGTGTAATTGACGGTGAACGATTTCCGATGAGTTCATTTCACACAGTGAGAGAGCGGTCGGAAAACGGACCTAACCTCAATTATATTTTTTCATGTAAATTGAAAATTATCGCAACATTTTTATACTATTTCAGAGGAGTTCCCATTTGTTTCGATATGACCAAACTAAAGTGCGATGTTTATAGTCGCACATTTTAGTTGTATCGTATCGAAACATAACGAAAATCCACAGAAAAAGTCATTTTCGTTGCGGTGCATGCCGGACGCAACCGCCATCATGGCGGTCAAAATGGACTTAACAGTTCGAAGCAAAGTTTCTTACACATATTAAAATAATAAAAGACATTACACAGCGACTGTGCATGTCTTACACATAATTTTCACACAGATTGCTATTCTCTCGTGTCATCGTCGTCATGTGTGAAAATTATTCATGCGATGTGTAATTTACTTTAAGCGTGTACATTTTGTTCTTACCTGAGAGAATAGGAAGAAAAGCGAAGAGAGAACAACCTTCAGTACGGGTAGATTTCGGCTGATGCGAGTATGGTTGTTGTTGTTTTTTCATTGCTATTCTGTATGCTCACATAGGTTTTGTTTCTGATTGGAAACTCTCCCGCTATTCGATTAGAAACTGTCAAACACCACCATGCTCTCATTTCGGCCACACAAAATAGAGAGAAATACACAACAAGAGTGAACCATATATCGCTGTGGGGTCTGGGGTGTATGCATTTATACTGAAAATACTGTTCTGAAAATCAAGATTTTGCAAATGATGTGAAAATTATATATAAGAAAGTTATAAAAAATGCTGGGTAAATTTCATTCAAGTACCGCAAATATAATTCACTGTTAAAAAAATCAAAGCATGGTATAAATTATGGCTGTGCCGAACTTCGATAGGGGCAGCGAAGAAAAAAATTGGTTCGCATTTTGATCAGCTGATGGAAATATCATTGATGGAATATAATCCTTTTTTGTAAAACCAAAATTACTTTCTATTTGTCAAATGAGAGACAGTTGAGAAAATGCGAAACAAAAGATTTAGGCGTCCTATCAGTTAATAATACAATTTTGATCAGCTAACCGAATTTGCTTCCTAAAATGGCCCATAGCTGATTATTTATTATTATTGACCAATCATCGACAAACTCTATCAAAGTTATTTATGCAAAAGGAAATAATTAAGTCGATATTCAATAACACTAAATCATTTCTGAAAAAGAATAATGATATGAATCACCATGAATCGTTGATATACGTTTAAAAGACGAACGCATCTACAACTAATAGAAATAACGATATTAATACATTCATGAACCGTCTCTGATTTATGATGAAGTTAAATCTCAAAGCAATGTATTTTGTAAAAGAATATAATATAAAGAATATTTGATTTATATATTCTCGGGATAATTGGTCAAGTTATTAATTCGTGAATTTGTTAATGGACTTCTTCCAAAAAATCTCCAGCAATTCTTCCGTTAATAACTCCGAAACTTCTTCCAAAACTAATCCAGGAGTTTATCCGGATATCCTTCAAGAATTCCTTTGGAAAATTACTCCAGCAATACATTCAGAAATACCTCCTTAATGAAACCCTTTAGAATTTTCTCTAGGAATGTTTCAAAAGATTTTCAAGAAATTCCTCCTGAAATTCCTTTGGAATGCCATCCCAAAAAAATCAAAAACTCTCCGTAAAAATGCCCCAAGGATTCTTTCGGAAATTTTATCAGGTCTTTTGATAATTCTAAGGAAAATTCTTTCAGATTCCTCCGAGAATTGTCCAGGAATTTACCCAGAAACACCTTCCCAGACTCCCTCATGGAATTTCTCCGGGAATTCACTCAGGAGCTTCTCGGGAGATTGCTTATGAATATCTTCGAAACTTCTTCATAGAATTTCGACAGAAAATTCCGACAAAAGTTCCTCTAGAAATTTTGCTTTTATATAAGCTTCATTGTAAATGTATCGACAAATGTATAGAAATGTACTTATTTCTCAAGTTTCAAGGAGTTTTCTTCATAGCGTGAATTGATTTTCATTCATCACTCGAATATTCTGGATCTGAGCAGTGTTGAGAAATGTTATTTAGGTATTATGAGAATTATTTATTTATAGCTTTTTCCAAAAGCTATTTCCAATTCGGAATTTTCATGAACCTGAAAAACTTCAATGATCATATAAGATGGTCAGACGGGATATTACTCTTTGTGAAAATTTTGGAATTACGTTCTTGTGCCCTACACTTTGTGTTTATAACCAAATTTTGTTAGACAACGGTATAGGATCCTTAAAGCGTTTTAGCTTCATCAACATCATAAAATCTTTGAAATAAAGTTACTTCAAAGCTAGTCCTATGTAAAATGGTAAAACAAATTAAAATATAGTTACTAGCAGTCCAATCCTATGACACTGAAATGATATTTCTTTGGGCTGAATAATCTCAATTGTGTTTGGGAAGGTTCATTAAGTACTTTATGAAAAAATAACCATGTCAGAGCTATCATTTTCCAACGATCCAAATGAAATAAAACACATGATTTTTTTTCCAAAGGGAATACTGTAGAAAGGTTTTTTCTTTGTCTTTATTAGCGAGACTTTCAACCCTGGGATGGCTCGTCTCGAGTAGAAAGCTAAAAAATCGCTTACGTAATACGTGTATAACCCCTCCAAGTCATTCAAAAGATATTTGATTTCGGTTTGATGTTCTATTATTCACCCTTATTTTTGTTTACGGACGAACGATACTTTCGAACGAATGTGATTCATTTGAACGGTTTCTCCATTTGATTTTGCTGTTTAGGCCAGCGAGAATGCGCTTCAACTTTCGTTCGAAAGCACGTGCGTATATAAACAAGAATATGGGTAATTATTTTAGTGAATGTTAGAACAAAAGTTTAATAATGCCGAATGCAATTCAGAGTAACATTAAAAAAAAACAATTATTGATCAAGCGGAGCAGGAAGTATAGAAACCTATCTTAATTTTAAGAAAAATGTGGAGAAAATTTAGTTTACTAATAATAATTCTAAAAAGTCCATGACAGTATAGGAAGACAATGTTTAAACATGTGATTTTTTTTAAACTTTATCATCGTGTTTATTAATGGATGTGATTAATGTAGATTAACCTTCAAGGGAAGTCCAGAATTACTTCCGGCATTCTTTAAATTCTTCTTGCTATATAGCTTACCTTAACTCAGGATAACTTAGAGGATTCAAACTTGCAGGGATCGTTATATCAGGCTATACAATATCTTGATTGACTTTCAGTCCAACTTACATTGTGGACCCTTGAGAGTATTAACTGGGATCTTGTTTATGTCTCGTTACAGTTATTAACATTTCATTTTCCCTTATGCAAAGAATTATTTTAAAAATTCAGGAATTTCATGAGTTCCAATAGTGAGTACTAATAGTACATGCTTGAGTTAAAAATACGTCTCGATTCTATGACCGCTTTACAAATGGAAAATGAAAAATTGGTAATATATTTCTGTAAGCAATGATACTTTCTTTAATTTGAATTCTGGATATTTTCATGCATGGAATTTTCTTAGGAATGGTCTGGAAAGTCAGAAAAACTCAGGCCATTTAAATCGTCCATATTTCATGTGTTTTTCTTTTTCTCTACTTGAATATACACAGTCATTAATTTGGATTATAGATAAAAAATCTTCCACCTATTATATGGTATATAAGTTGTCTAGTTTTGTTTATCTTTGAAACGAGTGCAAAACTCCTCATTAGCACATATGTGTATGAATACATATATGCCAGTTTGTTTGAAATATAAATAAATATATACGCGATTCGAACATTTTCAAAATAAACTTGTATATTTTAAAATCCAATGAATCAAATTTGTATCTGTAATCTAACCAACAGTAATCAAATGAGAAAGAAAGCTTTTTTTCTTCTGAAAATGCGAGATTCAATCAGAACAACGCTGGTACAACGCACATCGAGGTTGGTACGGGTACAACGGTTGTAGCGCATGATTCCTATTCGATTTCATCGTTGTGGATGGAGAGAGACATACAACGCTGTACGATGATGGTACAGAAACCACGCGGGAATCGCGTTGCTTCCGTGGTTCTAGCGTTGTAAATGGTGACAGACATACAATTTGAGGCGTACAACGCATTTACAACGGTATGTCTGCCCACAGTAGAACATTGTACCAATAAATGGAGGATTGATTTTAGGTATCAATAAAGGATTTTGATGAAATTATGGCACGCTACGAATAAAATAGAGATAATGAGGTTTCGGATGCACTCTTAAGGTAAGGGAAATGAAATATGGATTAGGTGTTAAAGATAAATTAGTGTTGGAACGTGCTTAGTTCCTCCACTATTGGGTCTTTTGCCCTACTGAAAATTTCTAAGAATTTCTTTTGGAAAATGAAAAAAAATCCATTGGAAATTTAGAAGAATTTTTTTTGTAGATTCATTATATATATATATATAATAAAGTAGGAAGTTGACAATAAAGAAATCAGGGTATGAGTATGAAATAAATATAAAATTCCATAAATAGTTGAAAATTTTCCACAAAACAATAATAAATTAGCACTTGCAAAAGCAAAAATTGCAATTATAAAATAAGAATTTTCCATAAAAAAATCAAAATGTTCAACGAAAAAAATACAAAATTTTTATGAATAAAACAATATTAGCAATAAACAATTACAAAATTTTTCACAAAATAAAAAAAAATCCGCAATTTTTTTTTCACAAAATGTTTTCTCTTATATAATAAAAATGAGTTGAGATTTCCTTTCTGATGATTTAAATCGCAAACGGGTTGCCCGATTTGCAAGATTTTTCTATTTAATTCCACCAGTTAATTTTCGTTATCTTTTGCAGATACGTATTTCGACCACACAGTTGTGGTCGAAATACGTATCTGCAAAGATAACGAAAATTAACTGGTGGAATTAAATGGACAGTACTTAATTCGTCTTAGACGGTTTAATACATTCCACTAAACGAGCTTCATATATTTTTCAAGCGCGGAAAAAATAGAAGGAAACTGGAGACTTCAGATATTCCTTCTAACTCTAACGTTGACATTATTTCTTCTCCTATCGAACTGAGCAATCAGTTCGATTTGATTAACGACGAATTTGAGAAAATCGAATCTACCTCTAGCCCAGGTGATTCGATTCATGCGAAGAAACAACGGATTCCACCAATTGTGGTATCTGTTGCCGAGTTTTCTGGCTTTCGGAATGAAATCTTGAGTAACCTTCAGAGGATCAAGGTTTCATTTCAGATTGCCAGGAAGGGTGACTGCCGCGTTTTGCCGGGATCCTTTGACGATCGCAAACGTCTTCTTCAGTATTTAACTGAGAAGCGCCATAAATTCTTCACATACGACGACAAAACTGAGCGATTGTTCAAAGTCGTTTTGAAAGGTCTCCCCAGTGATGATAAATCACTGGATGAGATTAAAATTGAAATTTCTCAATTACTTGGATTTCACCAGTCCAAGTAATTAAGATGAAAAATAAATCCCACTCTGGTACTTCCCAAAGGGGCATTTCTCAAGAATTTTATTTAGTTCATTTTAACAAAAGTGAACTAAATAATATGAAAAGTTTGGAAAAGGCCTGTATTATGTCCCATGTCCGTGTTACATGGGAACATTTCCGCAGGCCTGGGGGAAATTTCCAAAACCCCACTCAGTGCCGTAAGTGCCAAAAGTGGGGTCACGGAACCAAACATTGCCACATGGATGCTAAATGCATGATTTGTGGTGGAACCTCTCACGCCAAGGACGCATGTCCTGTGAGAGAAGATTCCAATAAATTTAAGTGTGCAAATTGTGGGGGTAATCATAAATCCAATTTCTGGGAATGCTCTTCACACAAAAAAGTTTTGAATTCCCCTGCAAAATTGATGACGGGAAATTCCAATCGGATCCCAGATTCGACGGGTAGAAATTTTTCAAACGCTCAAATTTCGAAACCAGTTACCGGTCGAGCAATTCATACCCACCACAATTCACAAACAAATTTCGCCGCCCGTCGTACCTACGTATGCAAACATCGCTGCTTCAAAACAAACAAAATTTCTCTTCTCAAAATGAGGTTTATACCCATATCCAAACGGAAAATAACGGTCATGTTGCCGATTCAGGTAGCATGTCTGTTTCCGATTTTGATTTTTTTACTGAACAATTGCATCACATGATTGATGCAATGTTCAACGCAAATACCATACCTGAAGCTGTTCAGGTTGGTATAAAGTACTCACAAAAAATTGTTATCGGACTCCGTTTTAATGGATCCAAATAATTGTGTGAAAGTTCTAAATTGGAATGCCCGCTCTCTAAAGGGTAAGGAAGATGAATTATTCAACTTCCTTTCAGTTCATAATGTGCATATTGCCATTATAACTGAAACGTATTTAAAACCAGGATTCTCTATTAAAAGAGATCCAAATTATTTTATCTACAGAAATGATCGTCTTGACAGCGCCTGTGGTGGGGTCGCCATCGTCATTAATAGACGTATCAAACATAAATTATTTTCTTCGTTCGAAACCAAAGTTTTTGAAACCTTGGGAGTTTCTGTTGAAACAAATTTTGGACAATTTTCCTTCATTGCAGCCTACTTGCCATCTCAATGCAATGGACAGCAAAAGAATTTGTTGAAATCTGATCATCAAATTCTAACTCGCAACAAATCTAAATTCTTCGTAATTGGTGACTTCAATGCCAAACACCGTTCATGGAATAATGCTCAAAGCAATTCCAACGGCAAATTTTTATTTGAAGATTGTTCTGCGGGATATTATACTATTCAATATCCCAATAGTCCAACTTGTTTTCATCCACTCGAAATCCTTCGACAATTGATTTGGTTTTAACGGATTCAAGTCAGCTGTGTGGCCAATTGGTAACTCATGCTGACTTTGACTCTGATCACCTTCCTGTGACATTTGAAATCCAATCAGCTCTACTTTTAATTATCATAGAGCTGATTGGGATTTATATAAAACGAATATCGATAGGAATTTTGATGTTGATCTCGATACCAAAAGTGATATTGATAATGCTCTCGTATCTTTGACAAATTTAATTGTCGAAGCCAGAGGCATTGCAATTCCTAAATGTGAAATTAAATTCAACTCCATTATTATTGATGACGATCTTCAGCTACTGATCCGTCTTAAAAATGTGAGGCGAAGGCAGTACCAAAGAACTCGCGATCCCGCGTTGAAAGTTATTTGGCGTGATTTGCAAAATGAAATTAAAAAACGTTTCGCTATTCTGAGAAATACCAACTTTGAGAATAATATCTCGAAGTTGGATCCCAGTTCGAAACCCTTTTGGAAATTAACGAAAGTTCTTAAAAAACCTCAAAAGCCAATTCCAGCACTTAAAGAGGAAAATAAAATTTTATTAACAAATGGCGAAAAGGCTCAAAAACTTGCTCAGCAGTTCGAGAGTGCCCATAATTTTAGTCTAGGTCTCACTAGTCCAATTGAGGATCAGGTTACACGGAGCTTCGAAGACATTCTCAATCAAGAGAATGTTTTTGACCCTCCGTTGGGAACAAATTTGGATAAAGTGAGATCTATTACTAGAAAATTTAAAAATATGAAAGCCACGGGTGATGATGGTATTTTCTACATACTTATCAAAAACTTCCTGAGAGCTCCTGTTCCTATGTGGTTAATTTATTTAACAAATGTTTTCAACTGGCATGCTTTCCAGATAAATGGAAAAACGCCAAAGTTGTTCCAATTTTGAAGCCGGACAAAAATCCGGCTGAGGCTTCTAGTTATCGCCCAATCAGTTTGCTTTATTCAATAAGCAAACTATTTGAAAAGATTATTTTAAATAGAATGATGGTTCATATTCTATATTCAATTTTTGCTGATGAGCAATTTGGTTTTCGCCATGGGCATTCAACCTCCCTCAGTTATTAAGAGTAACGAATTTAATTCGGCTCAACAAATCTGAAGGATATTCGACTGGAGTTGCTCTTCTTGATATAGAGAAAGCATTTTTAGGGTTTGGCATGAAGGTTTAATTGTAAAATTGATGAATTTTAATTTTCCTCTGTACATCATTAAACTGATCCAAAATTATTTATCAGATCGCTCACTGCAGGTAAACTATCAGAATTCCAAATCTGATAGATTACCTGTAAGAGCTGGTGTCCCCCAAGGCAGCATACTGGGGCCCATATTGTATAACATTTTTACTTCTGACTTACCTGATTTACCACCAGGGTGTCAAAAATATTTGTTTGCAGATGACACAGGTCTCTCAGCCAAAGGGCGAAGCCTTTGTGTCATTTGTAGTAGATTGCAAACAAAGTTTGGATATATTCTCCACTTACTTGCGAAAATGGAAAATTTCCCCGAGTGCTTCCAAAACTCAGCTTATAATTTTCCCACATAAGCCGAGAGCTTCTTATTTGAAACCTTCTAGCAGACATATTGTCACTATGAATGGGGTTCCAATTAATTGGTCTAGCGAGGCTAAATATTTAGGACTTCTGCTAGATCAAAAATTAACTTTTAAAAATCACATTGAAGGCCTTCAAGCCAAATGTAACAAATATATTGAGTGTCTATATCCACTTATAAACAGAAAATCAAAACTTTGTCTTAAGAACAAACTTTTGATTTACAAACAAATTTTTAGACCAGCCATGTTGTATGCTGTGCCAATATGAACTAGTTGCTGCAATACCAGAAAGAAGGCACTTCAGAGGATTCAAAATAAAATTTTGAAAATGATTCTGAAGTTGCCTCCGTGGTATAGTACCAATGAACTTCATAGAATTTCTAATATTGAGACATTGCAACAAATGTCCAACAAAATAATTTCCAATTTTAGACAAAAATCGTTGCAATCTTCTATTGCAACGATTAGCTCCTTGTACCCTTAGTATAAATTAGGTTAAGTTTAGTTTAAGTTTAAAACATTGTAATTCCTACATGGTTCAATTCAACCAGAGGAAAAATCCTAACTGCCAGAGGCAATTGAAATGTATTAATAATAACTAAAAATGTAACATAGCAAATAAGGATGATAGTGTTTAGAAAACACGAAACACCTAGTCTAAGAGATGAATGCATGTATTTGATAATTAGCAAATAAAATTAGTTAGAAATAAAAAAGTTCGTCCTTAAAGAAATTTCCGAAGGGTTATTTTGCAGGAATTTCCTAAGGTTTTCCTAAAGAATTTCCCATAAAGAACTCGGTATGAAAATTTTGAATAGATTTTTGAAAGAAATTTTGAAGCAATTCCTTCAACTATTTTCGAGATTTATTTCCGGAACATATTTTACAGAAATCCCTCCAGGAATTTCCAAAAGAATTCCTAAAAAAATTCAGAGGAATAATACAAAGGAAACTGGTGGTATTCCCAAAGAAGAAACTACCTGGGGATGTTTTCGAAGGAATTCCCGAAGAAATTCTTAAAAGAATTCTCGGAGCAGTTCCTGAAAGAATTCCGATGGAATTTCTGGAGAAATCTATAAATTAATTTGAAAATTCCAATAAGTAGGGTATCTGTTCCCATATTAATAACAGCCTGTATATTAATCCCAGCCGTCGATAAACCAAAAAAAATCAATTTAATTACAATTTCACACATCGTATGTACACAATAATGGATGGAACACATTCTCGAAAGTTTGGAATATTATTCAAGATTTTGTTTGAGTAATGTTTAAATGCACAAGAATCAATTTTTTAAAAGATAAAATTATGAAGCACTTTTATTTTCATTTTCCTACCTCTGAACTGTTGGTTTGATGCACTGCTCGATTGCTTCTAGCAGATTCATCTGTTTTCACGCCGTTGTTTTCCACTCAATTTCAAGCTAACACAAATGTATCCTTTCAAAATTCACTTCACAACATATAAAGCACATCACATTTTCACTATTAATATAATTAAATTTGTAAAACCAACGCGATTTCCTATAGTTTGATATAGCTTTATTTCGAACAACGTCTAAATTATCCTTGTCCGTATTCCAAACTGTTTACATGGCTTCCAGTACTCTCAAGGGTTGCCGACCTAGATTTTTATTTCAAAAATGCTTGAATGAACTCTCACTGTGAAATTCAACTTTTATGTTTGTAAAATAAGGTATATCAAAAACATATCTATGACAAACATAAAATTAAACTGATAAGTTGAAAAACTACAACAAAAACTGCAGTTTTGTAATTATATTTCAAGTTAAATACAAAACATTGAAGAATTCGGCATCACTGCAATCATATCGTTACGTATACACACAAGTAATAGTGTGCGTATTTTGTGTTGGAAACAGTATTATTGATATAGGTACAAGCATAGGATTAACTGTTTTTGAATGTCATTGAAATAGGTACATGGCGGTGATGATGTTTTTTAGCTAAATACTTCTATAATGTGATAATAATTTCATTTTCGAAGTTACCAAATTGTTTTCAATTGAAAATTACGTGAGCCGAGCATAATTATTCTCATGTTTCTTGATTATTGGGTGAGAAATCAATGCATTTCATATGCACATTGCCTTATTGTTATTGATATAGGAGCAGATACCCTATATCTACCGCAATTCTATTCGGAATTTTTTTCTAAAATATTTTAGGAAATGCTTAGAAAATATTACTTCTTTCGGATATTCCCTTAGGAATTCTTCTTTCTTTAGAAATTGCTTGACGAATTCGTTTCGAAAACTCCTTCCAGTTTTTTTTTAATTTCTTCATGAATTCGTTTTTTTTTAGATCTGATTCTAAAACTCTTCTTGAAATTCATTTGGGAATTCTTACAGGAATTCCTCCATAAAATCCTCTTGAAATTTCCTCTTGGACTAATTTAAAAACTCTGATACACATTTCAAACTTGGATCTACAATACCAATACCTCACTCGACATTGGCTGACTTAAACTTGGAAGCAATCCGATACTAGGTCCGACTTTGACAGAAATTTTCCCTATTTCGACTAGACATTTGTCCGACATATTTCCGAATACCTCGGGAGAATTCTGAGTATCGTGTGTACTGAAGAAAACAGTAACAAATGTCTCTAGGTGATAAAAATAGACTCTATAAGACGATGTCATGAAAGCGCATGACAATCTACTAAAATATTTTGGAATAACTACCCAAAAAAAATTGGTTTTCAAAGTGTACATTATATCGGGGGAAAATGTACGTTATATCGAAGTATTGTTCCCGCACGCCCGCGTAATGTGTTTCTTGCTGCCGGAATGTTTACTTTGGTCGTTCCTACAAGAACGATAACTAATGCATCCGAGGACGACGAAGCTTACGGAGAACTGTGCCTTGGTGCCAAGGCTATCGCCAGAAACAACGGTGTATGCAGTATACGGTTTTGTATGCAAATCGAGGCACTTGCATGAGCGGGGTTCTAGGATATGAAATGCACATCTAACGTCACGAATGAATCGGATGTCTCACCATGAAAACCCATGTTTTAGTATAATACGCCACAGTTCATTCCGTTTCACTGAGTCGTACACATTCGCAGAGTAATTATCTGGTCTGATGTTCATTGTTCTTGTCTCCGGAAACGGGCGTAGTCTGCTAAACAGACTCGAGATAGATACCTTATAGACAGTATTGTGGAGTGTTTTATCTCGATAGTTAGCACCATCTACTCTATGCCCTTTCTTGTAGAAGGGACAGATGAGGTCATCAAGCCTGCTCGGAGGCATTCCTTCTCCATCTCAAATCTAAATCGGGATTTTTCGGTTCAGCCGGAAGCTCGATCGAGATTCCGTCCTTTTCTAGCGACCTTACTTTACCGTTCTTTAGCTCTCGAACAGCCTTTCTTACGGCGTGGGTAGCTCTGCTGATTGTCCATCAACTACAATCCTGTTTGTGCTCAATAACTCACAGTGCTCCTTACAGCTAACAGCTACCCCTGCTCGGTCGGTCAACAGATTTTCCGCGCTGACATTGATCATGACTGGCGTCGGTGCGCTTTTCTTGCGCATGTTGTTGATCGTTTTGAAGAACTCCCGCGCGTCGTTTCTGGAAAATCTTCCCTCTGGAGTTTTTTCTCAGCTGCCTGTCACTCTTTGGCCCTCTACGTCAATCCATCCCGAGTGTCCCAGTATGTTCAGCCGCATGGTTCTCTTACGTAGAGAGTCAGTGATACTTCCTTGCGCGCATCTTGCAAACCACCAGATATTAGGCAGAGTCGATATTTGGCCCGCGGAAGGTCCTTACATCTATGACATCTGAGAAATGCCGACCGTCCACCAAAACATGATCGATTTGAGAACACGTATCGCCATTTGAGTGTCTCCAAGTGTGCTTTCGAATATTCTTGCGCGCAAAATAGATACTAGCACTAGCAATTCCTCTGGCTGCGGCGAAATAGACTAGCCTCAGGCCATTGTCGTTGGTAGTTGCGTGGAGGCTCTCCTTTCCAATGCCTTGGCGAAAGTTCCATAGGCATTCTTCATAGATCTTGTCATGTAGGGCATTCTCATTGAACTAGTCTTTCACATCATCGGGTTTGTCATTGGTTGGTGTATATATATTTATCAAGCAGTAGCTGAAGAACTTAATTCCCAACTCGCAGATGCGATCACTTATCGGCCTCCATCCAATGATTCAACGCTGCTGCTTACCAAGCTCTAAGAAGTCAACTTCAAGCTCCGCCTTCTTGCCACCACTGTAGTAGCTGTGATACTTGAAGGAAGTACCCGCAATTGATACCACTGCGCGGAATTCCCGTTCTCCTGTTTGTCGACCAGACCTATTCTAACCAGGAAGTAATCCTAACCAAATTCCGGAAAGAATTCTAACTGAATTCCGTAGAAAATATATAAATTTCCAAACAAATTCCGTAAGGGGTTCTAACCAAATTCCGGAAGGAATCTAACCGAGCTCCGGAAGGAAATCGGAAAGAATTTTAACCAATTCCAGAAGGCATTTTATACGAGTTGCAGAAGAAATTCTATCCAATTTCCGGAAGGAATTTGAACCGAATTTCGGTAGGAGTTCTAACCAAAAATCTGGAAGAAATTCGAATCGAATTCCGGAAGGAATTTGAATTAAATTCGGGAAGCATTTCTAACTGTACTGAATCCCTGAAGCTGAATTCCAAAAGGAATTCTAACCGAATTAGGGAAGGATTTGTAACTGGATTCCGGAAGGAATACTAACCGAATTCGCGAAGGAATTTTAACAGAATTCGAGAAGAAATTCTATCCGCATTCCAGAAGGAATTCCAACTGAACTCTGGAAGGAATTTTATAATATTTAATAATTTAATCATTTAATTCCAGAAGGGATTCTAAACGAGTTGCGGAATAAATTCTAACCAAGTTCGGGAAGGAATTCTGACTGACTTCCGGAAAGAATTCTAACTGAATTTTAATCGAATTTGAAAGAAATTCCAGCCGAATTCCGGGAAAAATTTAAAACAAATTCCAGAAGGGATTCTAAACGAGTTCCGGAAGGAATTGTATCTGAATTCCGGAAGGACTCTAACCGAACTCCGGAAGGAATTCTAACCGAACTTCGGAAAGAATTTTAACCGAATTCCAGAAGGCATTTTATACGAGTTGCGGAAGGAATTCAAACCAAATTCCGGAAAGAATTCTAAGCGAATTCAGGAAGCAGTTCTAAGCGAATTCCGGAAGCAATTCTAACCGAATTCCGAAAGCAATTTGACTAAATTCGGGAAGCATTTCTAACTGTACTGAATCCCTGAAGGCATTCGAACTGAATTCCGAAAGGAATTCTAACCGAATTAGGAAAGGATTAGTAACCGGATTCCGGAAGGAGTTCTAACCGAATTCGCGAAGGAATTTTAACCCAATTCAGGAAACAATTCTATCCGCATTCCAGAAGGAATTCCAACTGAACTCTGGAAGGAATTTTAATCGAATTCCAGAAGGGATTCTAAACGAGTTGCGGAAGAAAATCTAACCAAGTTCGGAAAGGAATTCTGGCTGAATTCCGGAAAGAATTCTAACTGAATTTTAATCGAATTCCGAAAGAAATTCCAGCCGAATTCCGGAAAAAATTTAAAACAAATTCCAGAAGGGATTCTAAACGAGTTCCGGAATTGTATCTGAATTCCGGAAGGAATTCTAATCGTATTCCGGAAGAAATTCTATTTGAATTCGGGAAGGAATTTCAACTTTCCAAAAGGAATTCTAACCAATTTTTTTTAAGAAAATTCCGACAGAATTCCGTAAATAATTCTTAACGAATTCGGGAAGGAATTCTAACCGGATTCGAAAAGCAGTTTTAACCGGATTCGGAAAAGAGTTCTAAACGAATTCCGGAAGGTATTCTAACCGAATTCGGGAAGGACTTAAACGATTTTTGGAAGGTATTCCAACCGAATTCCCGAAGGAATTCTAATCGTATACCGGAAGAAAATCCAACTGAATTCAGGAAGGAATTTCAACTGAATTCCTGGATTGTTGAATCCTGTATTGTATTCGGATACATTCATCGTATTAAGTAAGCTAGTAAGCTTTAAGCGATACATGATCGTTTAGGTGAAGAGGTTCTTGCGGATACATGCTACTTTTTATAGAAGTTCAACAGATCAAACATCACCATTTTCTAGACTGGCTCCACCCCTTCACTCTAGCTGAAATCAGAAGGACAACAGTACCCTGGCTACACTACCAGCTAAGTACGCAACCCCTAACCCGTGAAAGAATGAGAATTGGAACTAGTGAGCTATGACCCGAGCTATGGGTGGACGCTGCTGCCCAGATGTTGTTTCACAATTTCATAACCCATCCCAAATACTCTTATATCTACATAAGTTGAGGAAACTCCCTACCAAAAAAATTCATAATACCGACCAGTTACTCGAAATTCAGCCACCTTCATCAAGATTAGCTTTTGTTACCGTTGAATTACGGAAAGACAACATGATTAGACCTCAATTTTTAGATAATGTTTTTAGTGATCTAACCTAACTAAATGTATTCACGAATAGCTTTAAGTTCTTTTATCATGCTGATGAAATGCTTTGTGTTTAGTGTGGACGATTGTTTATTTAATAAAAGATGCTATCGTGTCACGAGGAACACGTCGAATAAAATTTTCTTTTTGATTGTATTACTTCCACTTTGACACAGCTCTGATGTATTCTAAGTACTTAAAATACCTTTCCCATTGCAAAGTAAAAACAACAAGGAAGTAAAACGGATCGGTTACACGTACCGCATCGTTCAAGAGGCACTTCACCTGGATGAGGCTGTCTCTGTAGCAGAAGGAGGGATCATGACTCCAAACGATGTGTGAAGGAAACCGATGCGGCGGAACTTACTGCCTTGCGACTTATGGACTTTGCACTGATGGGGGAATCAACTTCTCACCCCAAAAGAACACACCGCCGTCGGCCGAGGCGACAACAACGCCGCGATACCGACCGTTTCCGATCGCTTCATTGCTCTACTGTGTGCGCAGCTGTCTACTGGACACATGGGGCTGACAACAAAACTTCCTAAACTAAGTATTAGGTATATGGACCTTGAGAGACGAGCCCGGAACGTAAAGAGTGTGATGCGCTTTTGAGCCTTTCCGCATGCGACCACGATGCGACGCGACGCGGTGGCGAGGGCGGCAGTCTGTGTATCATACCATGTCGTATTTGGCCCGGTGCCCCAGTAAGGCGATTAGTTGTCTCCTGTAGAGGTGGTGGCCCCTCTTGCATCGGCCAAACCAGCGCTATTCGAAGTTTAAAACACTTTCCGTTCGGTTGCCGTCCGTTTGAATCGATGGCTGACGGGGACTCTCCGTTTCGGTTGCATATTTGGTCTCACACCCTCTTCCGGAAAGAGGTGTTGTTGTTTGTTTTATTTGTCACATAAGATGGATTCCTGCCCGAGTTCCTTCGTTTAGTTAAGTAAGCATTACGAAGTGGTTTACAAGGCGATGTGTCTTCTCGAATTATTGACGGACGAGGGATTAAAAGGGATACTTGTAATGCTACTTACGTTAAGTGTACGATTTCTTGCGGTCAATGTACACAGTTTTTGGGTGGATAAGAGGGTGTGGGAAATGTAGTTAAATAGAATAGGGCGTTTGGGCCCGGTGTATGCAATCTTGTTTAACGCACTTATTTCAAATTTCGTTATATAGACGTCAGAAGTTATTTGGCCTGTCAAAAATTAGTGGAAAACGAAAAAAAAGTTACTTGATTGTCAATAGTTTCACCATTTTTACACAAAATTGAATATATACATAGCAGTCTTATGAAACCATAAACATGTGCCAAATATTGCTTTTTGTTGTTGAAACAATTCGATAAAAGTTGGAAGGTGCAAAATTTGATGGAGCTCTACAGCAACTACAGCTACCATGGCAAGGAGAGGGTTAAGCAATAATCATTCATTTTCATATTTTACATAAGTCTACAGAATTTACATTACATTGAATCACAGAATGAACAGAATTCACGCAATTCATAAAACCTAGAAAGTTTAAAAGGAAAAAATCAGAAAATATCATTTACTGTACTGAAGAATGCAATAGTTTCTGATGGTAGGAATTTCTGAGGAGCATTTTAAAGGACCTTTCGAAGGAATATCGGAACTAATGAAGGTATTTCATTAAAATATGTTTGAAGGAATGTTCAACAGAATAGTCAAAGACTTTCGAAAAGGAATTGCGAAGAAATTCCTAAAATATGTTTGAAGGAGTTCTATTTTTATAGGTTCTTTTATGGAAATTGTAAAGAATTTTACGGAGCGTAGCGTTGCTGAAAAATTTAATGAGGAATTTTCTAAGTAAGTTCTTTCTAAGTTCTTTCGTGGATTTCCTGGAAGAAGTCATGAAAGATTTTTGGAGACTGTTCTGAAGGGATTCCTGGAGGATTTTGTTTAGGAATTACTGAAAAAAATCCAAAGAAATTTGTAAAGAAATTTCTAAACAAATTTCTACATGAATTTTCCAAAACCGTAATAAATTTCTAAAAAAAAGTTCTAAGGGAATACGCGAACGATATTTCAAAATATTTTCATTTTTTAAGAGAATGAATTTCTGAAGGAATTTCCGAAGAAATATCTAAAGGAATTCGTAAACTAAATGAATGATTTAAAGAATTTCCGAAGATATTCCAGAAACAAGTTCTGAATTCCGAGAGAATTTCTGAGGTGAATTCTAAAGTTAGTCTTAAAGTTCCTTCTTTCAATTTTCGAAGGAACATCCGGAGGAATTTAAGAAGGAATTGTCAGATTTACTGCTGAAGTTATTTCCGGAGGATTTTCCGAAGGAATTCTTGGAGGAACTTTTTGAGGACATCTTGAAGGAATGTCCAAAGGAACTCCTGGAAATACTTAAAAATGTTGTGAATTCCTTCCGAAGTTCCTCTGGAAACTCCTTGAAGAATTTGTTCAGAAACTTCCCAGGAGTTCCCAAGAATTTTGTTCAAAAACTGTTCCGGAGGTATTCGTTATAAAAATTTTGAACAAATTTGGGGGTAAATTTGGGAGTAAAATAAAGGATGGAAGGATCTGCGAAGAAATTACTTTATTTATTTGCGTAGGATGTTTTGAAAAAATCCCTCCAGGAACTTTCGAATGAAATCCTGGAATTATTCTCAAAGAAATTTTTGGCGGAATTTTAGAATTAATTTCTGGTGAAATTTCCGACAGAGGAACTGCCTGTATCTCTTTCGAAGGAATTCCTGAAAAAAACACTAGAAGCAAATCTCGGAGGAGCTCCCAAGTCTCTTATAAATAGGCTTTTGCGCTTCTGAAATGAAGACTTCCGAGCTTCTTCAATGGAGGTTTTCGAGCCTCTTGAAAGGAGGCTTCCGAGCCTCTTGAAAGAAGGCCTCCGAGACTCTTGAAAGGAGGCTTTCGAGCCTCTCGAAAGGAGGCTTTCGAGTCTCTTGAAAGGAGGCTCCCGAGCCTCTTGAAAGGAGGCTTCCGAGCCTCTTGAAAGGAGGCTTCCGAGCCTCTTGAAAGGAGGCTTCCGAGCCTCTTGAAAGGAGGCTTCCGAGCCTCTTGAAAGGAGGCTTCCGAGCCTCTTGAAAGGAGGCTTCCGAGCCTCTTGAAAGGAGGCCTCCGAGACGCTTGAAAGGAGGCTTTCGAGACTCTTGAAAGGAGGCTCCCGAGCCTCTTGAAAGGAGGCTTCCGAGCCTCTTGAAAGGAGGCCTGAGCCTCTTGAAAGGAGGCTTCTGAGCCTCTTGAAAGGAGGCTTCTGAGCCTCTTGAAAGGAGGCTTCTGAGCCTCTTGAAAGGAGGCTTCTGAGCCTCTTGAAAGGAGGCCTGAGCCTCTTGAAAGGAGGCTCTGAGCCTCTTGAAAGGAGGCCTGAGCCTCTTGAAAGGAGGCTCTGAGCCTCTTGAAAGGAGGCCTCTGAGACTCTTGAAAGGAGGCTTTGAGCCTCTTGAAAGGAGGCTCTGAGCCTCTTGAAAGGAGGCTTCTGAGCCTCTTGAAAGGAGGCTTCCTGAGCCTCTTGAAAGGAGGCTCTGAGCCTCTTGAAAGGAGGCTTCTGAGCCTCTTGAAAGGAGGCTCTGAGCCTCTTGAAAGGAGGCTCTGAGCCTCTTGAAAGGAGGCCTGAGCCTCTTGAAAGGAGGCTTCTGAGCCTCTTGAAAGGAGGCTCGAGCCTCTTGAAAGGAGGCTTCTGAGCCTCTTGAAAGGAGGCTTCCTGAGCCTCTTGAAAGGAGGCTCTGAGCTCTTGAAAGGAGGCTTCTGAGCTCTTGAAAGGAGGCTCTGAGCTCTTGAAAGGAGGCTTGAGCCTCTTGAAAGGAGGCTTCTGAGCCTCTTGAAAGGAGGCTTCCTGAGCCTCTTGAAAGGAGGCCTGAGCTCTTGAAAGGAGGCCTGAGCCTCTTGAAAGGAGGCTCTGAGCCTCTTGAAAGGAGGCTTCTGAGGCCTCTTGAAAGGAGGCTTCTGAGCCTCTTGAAAGGAGGCCTGAGCCTCTTGAAAGGAGGCTTCTGAGCCTCTTGAAAGGAGGCTCTGAGCCTCTTGAAAGGAGGCTTCTGAGCCTCTTGAAAGGAGGCTTCTGAGCCTCTTGAAAGGAGGCTTCTGAGCCTCTTGAAAGGAGGCCTGAGCCTCTTGAAAGGAGGCTCTGAGCCTCTTGAAAGGGAGGCTTCTGAGCCTCTGAAAGGAGGCTCTGAGCCTCTTGAAAGGAGGCCCTGAGCCTCTTGAAAGGAGGCCTGAGCCTCTTGAAAGGAGGCTCTGAGCCTCTTGAAAGGAGGCCTGAGCCTCTTGAAAGGAGGCTTCCTGAGCCTCTTGAAAGGAGGCTCTGAGCTCTTGAAAGGAGGCTCTGAGCCTCTTGAAAGGAGGCTCTGAGCCTCTTGAAAGGAGGCCTGAGCCTCTTGAAAGGAGGCCTGAGCCTCTTGAAAGGAGGCTGGAGCTCTTGAAAGGAGGCTCTGAGCCTCTTGAAAGGAGGCTTCTGAGCTCTTGAAAGGAGGCTCTGAGCCTCTTGAAAGGAGGCTCTGAGCCTCTGAAAGGAGGCTTCTGAGCTCTTGAAAGGAGGCTTCTGAGCTCTTGAAAGGAGGCTCTGAGCCTCTTGGAAAGGAGGCCTGAGCCTCTTGAAAGGAGGCTCTGAGCCTCTTGAAAGGAGGCTTCTGAGCCTCTTGAAAGGAGGCCTGAGCCTCTTGAAAGGAGGCTTCTGAGCCTCTTGAAAGGAGGCTTCCTGAGCCTCTTGAAAGGAGGCCTGAGGCCTCTTGAAAGGAGGCTTCTGAGCCTCTTGAAAGGAGGCTCGAGCCTCTTGAAAGGAGGCTTCTGAGCTCTTTGAAAGGAGGCTCTGAGCTCTCTTGAAAGGAGGCTTCTGAGCCTCTTGAAAGGAGGCTTCTGAGCCTCTTGAAAGGAGGCTTCTGAGCCTCTTGAAAGGAGGCTTCTGAGGCCTCTTGAAAGGAGGCTTCCGAGCCTTGAAGGAGGCTCTTGAAAGGAGGCTTCTGAGCCTCTTGAAAGGAGGCTTCTGAGCCTCTTGAAAGGAGGCTTCTGAGCTCTTGAAAGGAGGCTTCTGAGCTCTTGAAAGGAGGCTTCTGAGCCTCTTGAAAGGAGGCTTCTGAGCCTCTTGAAAGGAGGCTTCTGAGCCTCTTGAAAGGAGGCCTGAGCCTCTTGAAAGGAGGCTCTGAGCCTCTTGAAAGGAGGCTTCTGAGCTCTTGAAAGGAGGCTTCTGGAGCCTCTTGAAAGGAGGCTTCTGAGCCTCTTGAAAGGAGGCCTGAGCCTCTTGAAAGGAGGCCTGAGCCTCTGAAAGGAGGCTCTGAGCCTCTTGAAAGGAGGCTCTGAGCCTCTTGAAAGGAGGCTCTGAGCCTCTTGAAAGGAGGCCTGAGCCTCTTGAAAGGAGGCTTCTGAGCCTCTTGAAAGGAGGCTTGAGCCTCTTGAAAGGAGGCTTCTGAGCCTCTTGAAAGGAGGCTCTGAGCTCTTGAAAGGAGGCTTGAGCCTCTTGAAAGGAGGCTTGAGGCCTCTTGAAAGGAGGCTTGAGAGCTCTTGAAAGGAGGCTCTGAGCCTCTTGAAAGGAGGCTTCTGAGCCTCTTGAAAGGAGGCTTCCTGAGCCTCTTGAAAGGAGGCTGAGGCCTCTTGAAAGGAGGCTCTCTGAGCCTCTTGAAAGGAGGCCTGAGCCTCTTGAAAGGAGGCTTCCAGAGCCTCTTGAAAGGAGGCTCTGAGCCTCTTGAAAGGAGGCTCTGAGCCTCTTGAAAGGAGGCTTCTGAGGCCTCTTGAAAGGAGGCTCTGAGCCTCTTGAAAGGAGGCTTCCAGGCCTCTTGAAAGGAGGCTCTGAGCCTCTTGAAAGGAGGCCTGAGCCTCTTGAAAGGAGGCTAGAGGCCTCTTGAAAGGAGGCCTGAGCCTCTTGAAAGGAGGCTTCCTGAGCCTCTTGAAAGGAGGCTCTGAGCCTCTTGAAAGGAGGCTCTGAGCCTCTTGAAAGGAGGCTTCCTGAGCCTCTTGAAAGGAGGCTTCCAGGCCTCTTGAAAGGAGGCTCTGAGCCTCTTGGAAAGGAGGCCTGAGGCCTCTTGAAAGGAGGCCTGAGCCTCTTGAAAGGAGGCTCTGAGCCTCTTGAAAGGAGGCTTCCAGAGCCTCTTGGAAAGGAGGCTTCTGAGCCTCTTGAAAGGAGGCTTGAGCCTCTTGAAAGGAGGCTGAGCCTCTTGAAAGGAGGCTCTGAGCCTCTTGAAAGGAGGCCTGAGCCTCTTGAAAGGAGGCTCTGAGCCTCTTGAAAGGAGGCTTCTGAGCCTCTTGAAAGGAGGCTTCCAGGCCTCTTGAAAGGGAGGCTTCCAGCCTCTTGAAAGGAGGCTTCTGAGCCTCTTGAAAGGAGGCTTCCAGGCCTCTTGAAAGGAGGCCTGAGGCCTCTTGAAAGGAGGCTTCCAGAGCCTCTTGAAAGGAGGCTTCCAGGCCTCTTGAAAGGAGGCTCTGAGCCTCTGAAAGGAGGCTCTGAGGCCTCTTGAAAGGAGGCTTGAGCCTCTTGAAAGGAGGCTTGAGGCCTCTTGAAAGGAGGCTTCCAGGCCTCTTGGAAAGGAGGCTTCCAGGCCTCTTGAAAGGAGGCCTGAGCCTCTTGAAAGGAGGCTTCCAGGCCTCTTGAAAGGAGGCTTCCAGGCCTCTTGAAAGGAGGCTTCCAGGCCTCTTGAAAGGAGGCTTCCAGGCCTCTTGAAAGGAGGCTTCCAGGCCTCTTGAAAGGAGGCTTCCAGGGCCTCTTGAAAGGAGGCTTCCAGGCCTCTTGAAAGGAGGCTTCCAGGCCCTCTTGAAAGGAGGCTTCCAGGCCTCTTGAAAGGAGGCTTCCAGGCCTCTTGAAAGGAGGCTTCCAGGCCTCTTGAAAGGAGGCTTCCAGGCCTCTTGAAAGGAGGCTTCCAGGCCTCTTGAAAGGAGGCTTCCAGGCCTCTTGAAAGGAGGCTTCCAGGCCTCTTGAAAGGAGGCTTCCAGGCCTCTTGAAAGGAGGCTTCCAGGCCTCTTGAAAGGAGGCTTCCAGGCCTCTTGAAAGGAGGCTTCCAGGCCCATTGAAAGGAGGCTTCCAGGCCCATTGAAAGGAGGCTTCCAGGCCTCTTGAAAGGAGGCTTCCAGGCCTCTTGAAAGGAGGCTTCCAGGCCTCTTGAAAGGAGGCTTCCAGGCCTCTTGAAAGGAGGCTTCCAGGCCTCTTGAAAGGAGGCTTCCAGGCCTCTTGAAAGGAGGCTTCCAGGCCTCTTGAAAGGAGGCTTCCAGGCCTCTTGAAAGGAGGCTTCCAGGCCTCTTGAAAGGAGGCTTCCAGGCCTTTGAAAGGAGGCTTCCAGGCCTCTTGAAAGGAGGCTTCCAGGCCTCTTGAAAGGAGGCTTTCAGGCCTCTTGAAAGGAGGCTTCCAGGCCTCTTGAAAGGAGGCTTCCAGGCCTCTTGAAAGGAGGCTTCCAGGCCTCTTGAAAGGAGGCTTCCAGGCCTCATGAAAGGAGGCTTCCAGGGCTCTTGAAAGGAGGCTTCCAGGCCTCTTGAAAGGAGGCTTCCAGGCCTCTTGAAAGGAGGCTTCCAGGCCTCTTGAAAGGAGGCTTCCAGGCCTCTTGAAAGGAGGCTTCCAGGCCTCTTGAAAGGAGGCTTCCAGGCCTCTTGAAAGGAGGCTTCCAGGCCTCTTGAAAGGAGGCTTCCAGGCCTCTTGAAAGGAGGCTTCCAGGCCTCTTGAAAGGAGGCTTCCAGGCCTCTTGAAAGGAGGCTTCCAGGCCTCTTGAAAGGAGGCTTCCAGGCCTTCTAGGCTTCCAGGCCTCTTGAAAGGAGGCTTCCAGGACTCTTGAAAGGTGGCTTCCAGGCCTCTTGAAAGGAGGCTTCCAGGCCTCTTGAAAGGAGGCTTCCAGGCCTCTTGAAAGGAGGCTTCCAGGCCTCTTGAAAGGAGGCTTCCAGGCCTCTTGAAAGGAGGCTTCCAGGCCTCTTGAAAGGAGGCTTCCAGGCCTCTTGAAAGGAGGCCTCCGAGCCTCTTGAAAGGAGGCTTCCGAGCCTCTTGAAAGGAGGCCTGAGCTCTTGAAAGGAGGCTTCTGAGCCTCTTGAAAGGAGGAGGCTTCTGAGCCTCTTGAAAGGAGGCTTCCGAGCCTCTTGAAAGGAGGCTTCCGAGCCTCTTGAAAGGAGGCTTCCGAGCCTCTTGAAAGGAGGCTTCCGAGCCTCTTGAAAGGAGGCTTCCGAGCCTCTTGAAAGGAGGCTTCCGAGCCTCTTGAAAGGCCTCTTGAAAGGAGGCTTCCAGGCCTCTTCAAAAGAGGCTTCCAGGCCTCTTGAAAAGAGGCTTCCAGGCCTCTTGAAAAGAGGCTTCCAGGCCTCTTGAAGGTATGACTCAATTCGTGAATCAGGGTTGACATACGTCAAAGTCAATGCAGTGAAAAACATGGATCTCTGCATATTCTTCGGTCAATCTCATCGCCACCGTCGTGAGTGCGACTGTGAGGCAGCCAAAAAATCATTCTAGCACCAACCATTCGATTTGGCGTTCAACCCAACACAAGTCGCTCTGACCGCATGAATGTGAGTGGCCCATTTAAACGCGTGATGATTTTTTGTCATTTGCTGAGGGAATGTGTAGGGAGAGATCCTCCAATAGCGGACACATAAGCCATTTAACGAAAATCTCACCAACTATACAGATTATGGTAACTGGTACACCGTATACACAAAATATGATCATTGATGAGTCATACAAACTATACATGAGCATTTGAATACGTTTTGCGACAATGTATTTGATTGATGAATTTTTGTGGAAAATATCACCTTTCAGAAAAGCGTACCCTAGTACCGGACACTTTTGCATCATGTTCAAATATAACGAAGTTGCTACTATATGAGTAGAAACGTCATTTAGAATAGCATTATTTTTCACTTGCTTTGAGTTGTGGATATTAAAATGTGTTCATAGAGCTTAATCGACTCTCCAGCTAAATTTATTACTTCCTACTTCAAATTCTCACCTTTTTTCAATGCCATCTTCAAATTTTTGTTCCACTTATTTCTGTGGCTTCCTGATACTTTAGTAAGAAAAAGCAATGAAATTGAAGTAAGTTTAACAAAACTGGTGTGAAAATGACTATTTGCTTACATAAGAATCTCACTGTCCGGACAGCTGGGGAACAGCTGCCGGATAGACGAAATTGACTTTGCACCACAATTACTTAACATATCTAACAAATCATGATCGTTATTCAAACTATGGCTGATATTGACCATCTCTACATGATTAGAATGCTTCCGATCGAATTTGATCTTGTTGATTCAAACCTCCTAAAGTAAGGCAATACAAGGAAATTTTGACCATTTTATTTAAATCCTAAATTTTGAACAAAGACCTAAACTCATCAACCTATAAAGATCATTTTTTTCCTACAGGTGATGGGCCTTGAAATAGCTATCCTTTGCACTACATTAGATGGTGTGTAGCGACCCTAAACGCCATGCAATAATCATCATTTTTCTTCTATATTTAAAGTATGTCATATAAACGAACAAAAGGAAAGATTGGACAGGTTGGAACCTGTCCATTTATGTTTATCAAATAGCAACCGCTGTTGAAAATAAACAACGGATATTTAAGTATAAGCAAAACTTGGCGAATAAGCTGGCCTAGAAATAGTAGCTGACTCAATTGTTAAATAATTGTTTATTTAGAGAGTACGAATGCTCTCGGAGCAGAATGTCACATGAGAGTAAATGTAGGTAGCATGCAACATTCTGCAACATTATTGAAAATGAGAGAAAAATTGTAAACAATAGCCAGTAATTATAAATAACGTTTTTGTAAATAAAGAAGAGAGTCGGATTTTTGACTTGGAGTTAGCAAGTCACATCAGAAATGTTCAAGTGTTTTATTTTTCAAATTGTGATGACTATTTTCCATAAAACTAACCGCTCGAGCGCGTGCAATTGGTGACAGCGGTAACCGCTAAAATTTGGCAATGGAAACGCCGTTTCGAACTGTCTAGTAGTTATAAAAAATCGAGAAGACAGAATGGTTGAATTTCAAAGTGAGAAAGTTCAAAAAAAAACTTAGTGAAATGAAATTCACATCCAAAATGTGTAAAAAGTGAAGAAAACTATGATTGTGCACATCAGAATAAAAACTTTAAATGTGCGAAAAAGGACAAAAAAAATCAGTCATAATGAACAAAAAACTCGGACAAATTAATTAAATTCCCTGGAGCATCGGAGCAGTAAAAAAAAAATGTGGTATAGGTGAGTACATGAATTTCGGGCTTTTCGAAGCATTTACATGTAATATTAAATAAAACATTTTTATTTATAAATACCATAATACAAGTATCCTCAACAAATTATTTACTACTAAATACTCACACTCAATAGATGCCAAGCCCAGAGTATCCGATTAAAAGTTGGTATTAAGTCCTAAAATTGAAAGGTGAAATTATTTACACGATACAGAGGTGTTATACTCACCTATCACCGATACTTGGTTACCGCACAACAGGAAACACTGCGGTAAAGCACTAGAATTTGTCCACGATTAAACGGTCTCTGTTCGTTTTCGCATAACTCGAAGACGTCTTGATGGATTTTCCGGTGAAAACTAAAATTAAGATACCCATGGCATTCACATATGTTCACCTACAATAAATTAATTATCACTATATATTTACCTTCCACGACGATGTTCTACACTGGACACTGGATGACACACTTTTTTCGGTAACTCTCTCGGCACTTTTTTCAATACGACCCGCGAACGAACTGAACGAAAGACCCGCGAACGGAATGAGTACATTTTGATGCGTCGGCAATTAGTCGTCCAAACCGCGGACGAGCAGATAGGCGCACGGTAATGGGCGCGTTTCCAATGCAATGCATTGGATATGATTACACGTCTACGTACGGGAGCTTTTGATTTGAATGAAATAATGTATGCAACAGCAGTACAGTAATTGCCAGCAATATGCGTTCGCAGGATTTGTGTTCTTACAAACAAGTTTATTCAATTTAACACCTCAATGTCACAATTAATTGATTCTTGATTAAATACTTTGGTGAAAGTTCGGTACAAAACGGAAGGTAAAATGGAGTTTTCACAAATAACAGCACTCCAATGTATACCCGTATATGATGGAAATCCAGAAGAGCTGGAACCATTCATTTTACAATTGGAATTATTTGCATCTCAGTTAGAAGGACACGATCAAACTCCGCTTTTGAATGTTATATGGATGAAATTGAAAGGTAAGGCTCTTCGAAGAATTTCCCTACTTGGACAGAAGTGAAAGCTAATTTACAACGAAAATTTAAGTTTCAGAAAAGCATTAGTGCTCTCATGAAAGATATTGAAACACTTTTACAGAAACCAAACGAATCGTTTGATGAATATAAAGCGAGAGGAGAAGAATTGTATAAATGGATAGAAAATGAAGGGCCGTTTGGGTTATCATCTTTGCGAAAACACTTCTTAGGGGACTTCGAAACAAGTATCTAGCCCATGCAGGAATATTCCAGAGAGAAAAAACATTTCCAGAGTTACTCATCTGGTTAAAAAACGAGTGGGACGATAGAAATGAAATTGAAGAGATCAACGTAAGAGTGGAAATATTAACAAGGCTATGGAAGACAATCTCAATCAAATCTCTAACGAGGGACATAGAAAAAACTTGAATGGTGAAGAATGTCAAAATGTTTTTTCACACGCATATGTTCAAAGGACTACATCTAACACGAAACAAAAAAACTGATCAATGGGGGTTTCGAATATCGCGTCCGAACACCCCGACAAATAGATAATAAACCAATTAGACGCTATAACACTAATATTGCTAAATATAATAATGTGGATAATAATAACAATAAATTTAAAGTTTATAGGGAAAATTCCAATAATTCACATTCAAATAAGATGGAAGAAAACTCCTCTACAAGTATGCACAAGCTTAATATTTGTATTCCGGCACATGAAAGGGTGCCAATTATACGTACACGCGATAATCAATTTTTATTAGCCCTCAAAGCAATGGGCTATCCCAATCGTAAAATGAAGTTTTGATAGATACTGGTGCTTGTGGTAACTTAATGAGATGGGACGTAGCTGCTAATATGGGGCAAACTGAAGTAAATGTGTCCGACAAATTAAATATGACTGGATTCAATTCAACGCAAACGTTAACATTAGGATCAGTAGAAATAAATATGATAATGGGGAATTCGCAATATAAAATTAAATTCCATTTAATAAAAAGAATTATGTGTACCGGGAATTATAGGAGCAGAATTTCTTAAGCAACATACATTATATATTGATCAGCAATTTGCGTATATCATTTTGCGCAAACCAGATATTATTGTGAACACTACTAAAAATAAATCAAAAAGGAGAATAAATGGCGTTAACTCATTAGCTGGAAAAATCAGTGAAGGAAACACAAGTAATCGGAATTACGTATTATTTAGTGACATGGCTTGTCAAACAGAGACAACAGATAACGAAGATTTTGCATTTAAAGAAGCTGAACATATTATTGACAAAAGATGTCGAACAAATAATCAAACTATTGATACAGATTATTTTTCTAAGGATACTTATATGAAACAACATACGGATTTAAATTGTTTTGCAGAAAATAATTATGAAAAACAGGAACAAACCAACCAACTCGAAGACAATTATTCGCTTAAGGTTCAAGAAAACCAGGAATTAGACGAAATTAAAAATGAAGGTATTAGACACCCCATAGAATTTACCTACGATCATCGATTCTGTTTGGAGCTTGCCACACTTGAAAATTCAAACGAATTAACAAAATACCTTTTAGACACTGGGGCTCAAATGAATATAATCAGCGCCAAAAGAGCAATCAGAGTAGGGGCAAAATCCATTAATACGAAAGATCAAATGACAGTTCAAGGAGTGACTAAAAATTCGATTTTATCAATAGGATCTATTTGGATACATTTGAAGATTGGAGAGAAAATATTTCCCACAAAATTTTATGTGGTTAAAAATCTAACCGTCCCAGCAATAATTGGAGCGAATTTTATCAAAAACACGTTCATGCCATCGAAGATAATTTTAAAATTGGAATTTTCAAAACTAATGCAGAGGGTAAGAAGCCATATATGGAAAATAATCGAATACGATGGAACATAGTAGACTACGTCTTAAGGGATATTGAAGACCAATACAGTTTAAAGAAACATGTTGATGAAGATGAAGAAGAACCAGAGGAACCAGGTCCAGATGATATATACACAGACGAAGAAGAATACTTTGCGAATACTTTTGTGAATGACGACCTTGCCAAACTTAACAGAAAATGGGAGAAGTTTTTACATCAGAGGCTATGGTAGAAGAACCATCCGAGGAAATTTATGGGTTCGAAAATTTAGATCAAAAACTGGATTGCAGCCTTGTAGAAAACAACATTCATGAACAATTGCACGGAAATATTAGAACAAGTGAATTAATGAAATTACTAGAAATGAAACATTTGAAAACAGATGATTTTAATACAATGGCCCAAATTATGGTTAATTACCAAGATGTGTTTTTTCTCCAAGGAGATCACCTTACAGTAACAAATGCGGCTGTTCATGAGATCGAGACTACAACTAATGTTCCAATCAACAAACGACAATATCGATTCCCAGAGAAAACCAAAATTCAAATCAATAAAGAGATAGAGGAAATGGAGCGGCAAGGGATCATTAGACCGAGTAAAAGTCCATGGAATGCACCAGTCTTGTGTATTCCGAAGAAAGACTTGGATACAGACGGCAATAAGAAATATCGCATTGTAGTAGACTTCAGAGCTCTAAATCTTATCACAAAACCTTTTGTATACCCAATTCCCATATTTGACGAAATTTTAGATAGCCTTGGTGATAGCAAATACTTTTCAACAATCGATTTGAAATCAGGATTTTATCAGGTTGCTATTCATCCGAAAGACGCTCCAAAAACAGCTTTCTCCACCCCAACAGGACATTTCGAATTTACGAGAATGCCTATGGGACTCAGAAATAGCCCATCAACATTTCAAAGATTGATGAACACTGTGTTATACGAACTAAGAGGCATAAAAGCATTCGTTTATTTAGATGACATAATAGTTTCAGGAAGTACAATTGAAGAACACAACAAAAACTTGTCAAAGGTATTGGGGGCTCTTCGTAAGCATAATTTGAAAATTGAACCATCAAAATGCCAAATTTTGAGGACCGAATTGAAATTTTTGGGACACATCGTGAATAAAAGCGGAATTCATCCTGTAACAGACAATATAACAGCAATTCAAAAGATGCCAACACCAAAAACAGTAAAAGATGTTCGTTCGTTTCTAGGAACAGTTAATTTCTATGGAAAATTCATACCAAGAATAGCCGAAATACGAAAACCATTAAATGATTTACTCAGGAAAAACGTAAAGTTCAATTGGACCAGCGAATGCCAACAAGCATTTATAAAACTGAAAAACTTTCTAACTTCAGATACCTTATTAGTAAGGCCGAATTACAATGATACATTTGTTTTAACTACAGACGCTAGTGATTATGCGATCGGAGCAGTACTTTCAAATGAAAAATCTATAAACAGACCTATTGCATTCGCCAGTAGGAGTCTTGTTGGCGCTGAACGTAAATATCATACAATTGAGAAGGAATTACTTGCAATCGTATGGGCGGTAAACTATTTTAAACATTATATTTATCAACAGCGGTTTATAGTCTACACTGATCATAGACCACTGATTTCGCTATGGCACTTGAAGGAAACCTCTCCAACCTTGACCAGATTAAGGTTGAAATTGCAGGGATTGGAAATTGATATTCGATACAAACAAGGAAAGGATAACGTTGTAGCGGACTTCTTATCTAGACTGCAGCAGCCGGATAATGAGAAGGAAAGTAACCCAAACCATATTGCAGTCGTTACCAGACGACAAAGAAGGCAAATACAACAGCAAGAAAAGGAAAAGACCAACGCAAACAATGCAAACACAAAAGCTTTCAATGGAAAATCGAGTAAAAATTGGAGCGCAGATATGGATGGGATGGATAACATTGATTTAAGCTTCAACATAGATGACGATCAATGTCATGAGAATGTATACGAAGAATTTGAAAACGCTGAACGAGATGGTAAAATTGATTTCAAATTTTTGAACTTTTCTAAAGAAAGAATTCCAGAAAATAAAATAGATGCAACGTTTGTTATTCTTAACAGCAGATCAGCATACAAAGAGTTGAGCGAATTGACTAAGCTGCCTCATGGCCTAAAAGATTATTTGAATGGAAGCATATTTTCAATACCAGATCACAAAATGTGGGGCATTATATTGAACGGAACCAAGCAATCAAAAGAAGACCCGAAAATATTATTTCAGGAATTGACGAATGGATTTAGCAAACATCCAGTATTCGCAAATGAAGCGAAAAATATTCAAATAATTTCGTTTAGAAACCTCCAAGCTCCTATATATGCAAACATGCTACGATTTATTGCAGAAAAATTAAATAAGAAATTCACGTTGTTTGCCCCAAACAAAGAGAGGATGTGGGTGCCACATGAAGAAAGAGATACAGTACTTAAGGAATTTCACGACTGCCCATTGGGGGACATGTTGGGGTAAACGTATGTTTCAGCGGATAAGCCCAATGTTCATATGGGAAAATATGCGAAAAGATATTGAAAACTATGTAAAGCAGTGTGACTCTTGCCAAAAGAACAAAATTAGTGCCTCAAACAAAATTCCAATGAAGATTACCACTACATCTACTGAACCATTCGATAAAATATTTATGGATATTGTAGTACTACCTGAATCTAATAATGGCAACAAATATGGCCTGGTCATACAGGATGACTTAACCAGATATCTAACAGTTGCGGCAATGGAAAATCAAGAAAGCGAAACTGTAGCGAAAACTTTCGTAGATAACTTTATTTGTAAATTTGGAACACCCAAGGAACTAGTAACAGATCAAGGTGCAAATTTCGTGAGCAACCTCATGAAAAATGTTTGTAAAGTTTTAAAAATAAAAAGATAACAACAACAGCATATCATCCTCAGGCAAATCTTGTGGAACGATCCAACAGAGAATTAAAAATTTACTTACGCCAATTTATAGGAGGAGATCCACAAACCTGGGATAGGCTTTTACCCCATTTTACATTCCAGTATAACACTACAATTAATTCATCGACTGGTTTCACGCCTTTCGAATTACTCTATGGCGGAAAAGCAAGAATACCTAATTCAATATACAGAATGAGAGATATGGAATTTACCTATGGAGACTATTCCAACGAATTGAAAGTCACTCTAAAATATATTCACGACACGGCTAGAGAAAACTTGATAGCATCGAAGGAGAAACGGAATGAATATTTCGACAAAACAGCTAAAGATTGGCAACCAATGTGGGGAGATATGGTTTTAGTGAAAGCCAACCCCACAGGTACAGGACAGAAATTGCAATCTTTATGGAGAGGTCCATATGAAGTAGTTAGTCTTCCAAGTGCACAAACTACAATAATCAAAAACGGGAAAAGACTTGAAAAAGTGCATAATAACAGACTAAAGAAATACAACGACTGAAAAGTAAAGCTTAGTATCGAGCATGGTGAGTCTACATAGTAAGTTTAAGGATTATCATTATAAGGATTAGCATAAGTAATGTAAATAGATAGAACATAGTTATTTAAAATAAGCTTTAAACTTAGTTAGAATAAGTATTGATTTAAGTTCTGTACATAATATATTGACTTAGACTATTTTTGATATCTTTACATTTTAATTTACATTATTAAAGTTATATATACAGTCAATAAGTACGATTTAGCAAATAAATATAAATACAATAAATTTAAAACAATATGAAATCTAGTTAGGCGCATAACTATTATTATTGGAGAAAAACTAAAATATTAGCAAGCATGATGAAAAAAAAAAACATTTATTTAAATAGTATACAAAGTAGTCAATAAATTCAAATGAATTAAGTACAAAAAATGGAATGATTTATAGGTTCACATTTTTAAGGCGTATATTATATGTTTTAATACAACGGATGAAGAAGGTAACTAGCATAAACAGTATAGTCAACGCATTAAAATTTAAATTTAACGAACCTACATTTACAAGTATAACAACAGCATTGCCGGAAAGCTGTGTAACACGAATCAACTATTACTTCTATTAAAGCTTGTAAAAGCTATGGGGAAAGTTATGGGAAAATACAAAACATTAACACGAACGAGAATATAAATGGGACACCCGCTGGGGTCTAAAACAGGGGCACTATGGGAGACCACAAAAAAAAGAATGATAAATCCAATACGGATGAAAATGGGTAACCTGCTGAGGTCTAAAACAGAGCAACTATGGGAAAATATGAAAGAGGGATACTGAGGGAAAATAAAAAGGCAACATGTAATGGGATATAAAAAAAATATATTGTTAAATAGCTGAAATACAAAATGGTATGGAAAAAGAATTTCTATGAAAAGTTTAATTGATTCGTTGCGAGAAAAATTAAAATGCAAAGATAAAACAGTAATTTAAACAGAATGATTTATTACAAACGTATTTACAACTGATGATAAGTGAGAAAGCATTTTAAAAAGATAATGGATGGCCATCCAGAATGAAACAGATAATAATATATGTAAGAATATGAGATCAACTTGAAGATAAATCAGGTAATATAAATATCAAAATTATTATATGAAAGACATATGCTAAAAAAAAAAGAATTATGAGGAACTAAAAGTTGAATACAGGTATGAGAAGACAACAAGTAAAGTTAAAAAAATATATATGTAATATGGAAAAAGCTAAATAAATTATAATCGATGGAAACTCGTAAAGTTTGTAAGTATAACGGAAATGTAAAAATATGATTCTAGAAGAACGATATATGAAAGTGATTTTTTTTAAACTAATTAATATGAGTATGAGAAACTAGTTTTGGGTACCGAGAGAGATTTGCGCGATGGAATCTCTTGTATTAAACATATCATTAAGAAGGAATATGTGACAGAGTATGACAACAAATGAAAATTTTTGTTTGAGTGCTTGATAGTATGAAGGTAAACAGTTATTTGAATGGACAAGAGGAGACGTCCTCGGAATGTGTGAATATGGAACTTGATGAATGATTGATTAAATATGTAACAAATAGTGACTGCAAAAATGAACAAAACGAAAATCATGAAATATGGGAGAAGAGACAATGTGGTTAAAATGGGGATAAAAAAAATCAAAGTGGAACGAATCTAAGTGAAATCTAGGGAAAATCAATATCAAATTGAATTAAAAAAAGGGCATTAGACAATTGAAAAATTTGAGAATTGAAAAAAAAGGTAAAACAAATAAATGGGAAGGTAATCATGGTTATACTAAATAACATTTTTTAAATTACTATAGTAAGACTCGTGAAAAGAAAGAGAATTCGGAAATGGTTGATATTATTATAATTATCGAGGTATTACAAACAAGCTGGGTTACTGTTAAATTAATAAAATCTGAGAATTTTGCTTTTTGTTCAAATATGCTTTTTGTTAAATTATCGCCTAAATATGAAATATAAACTAAACACGAGGTCTAAGTCTCATTTCAGAAACACGCCAAAAGCCAGAAACGGTGGAGGGGAGCAGTTGCAGCAATTAACTATCAAGGCCAACCAATAAGGTATAATATGGAATATGTGGCAGAAAGTATTTTGCAGAAAATTATATTATCTTTAGTTATATCTGTACAAAAACCTGCAGAATACATTCTTTGCTTCAACTCAATTTTTTTTCACGGGGGATAATTCAGCGAGAATAACATAATCAGATGAAGTAATACAATCAATTATTTTTTATTATCGAACGATCAATTTTAAAGGAGGCAAGGCCCAATAAGTAGAATCAAATTCATAAAAATAGTAACATAGCACTGAAGATGTAATCATTATCCGGTAATCAAAAAAAAAAAAACAAAAACAGTGTAGAGTAGTAAAAGACAGTAAAATAGTTCACAATTATTTTCCAAATGTAAATGTGCACAATAACTTACTCGAGAGGCAAACGGGCGAGAGAACATCCAGCGAAGACGAACAGACAACATCCGATGGCGAAGGAAGACAACAGTGCATCGAGAAATACATACCAGAGTTAATTGGTATCACCAGAACGACAGGTCATACGGAAGGTTGAAGATAAAGAGTGTGGGGGTATCAAGACGGATTCAACGGGACGAAATCTTTGGAGGAACATCAGGAGTAGAAATTTTCGGAGGAACATCAGGAAAAGGTGAATTATACAAGGCGATATAAAAGAAGATTTAACCAGGCGGAATAACACAATAACTCCGAGATAAGCAGAAACAGGAAAACCATGAAGACTAAACTCCCACGATAGAAGACAAGTTATGAAGAGGATCAACCCAAGGCGAAATATCAAACGAGCAAAATTTTATCAATAACAACTAATTTGCACCACACAAAAAAAAATAAAAAAAAAAAATAAAAAAAAGATGCGAATGTCTCACAACAAAACTGAGCAGCGTATACACGGCAATTCACCACAACTTACGTATCAACGGCGAATCAACTGAAAACTATTGGAGATACACTATAATAGCTACACATTTTTGCTATAAGGCAAGCAGCAAATTCATGAACTACAACCAGAGGAAAGCAACATATACATTCGGAGATGGCACATCAAATTATTACTAGTGAACGGTACGATCAAATTTTACGCACCCAGCAAACGATAGACATCATATATCAAAAACTTCACCACGTTACAAGTTCAAACAACCAAGCAACAGACCAGGAGTATACCCTGCACTCGGAATCTGAAACCGACCAAGTGATCTACACGAGATATTATGAAGAAGCGAGCATCAGCAAGCAGACGCTAGGCGAGTTAAGAAGGCATCATCAGGTAAGACACTCTCGAGGAAGTATATGTGTAGAGGGATTAGGCGAAAATATTACAAAAAAGTTATAGCAAAATTAATTTGAGGAATCAGAAAATTGCACGAAAATAGTATCAAGGAATTTCAAAGATATACACTGCTTGAAAATTTGTATTTTTTAATGATCAGAGGACAACTTTTGAATATTTCATGAATATGTTTGAACTATAGCTTCAGGAGAACCGTAAAGTTTTGAAACGAAACCATCAACTATCCACTTGAAATGATAATTTACAATTCTAATTTCAAGCTCAGTGGGTTGGAAGAGATGTAGCGACCCTAAACGCCATGCAATAATCATCATTTGTCTTCTATATTTAAAGTATGTCATATAAACGAACAAAAGAAAAGATTGGACAGGTTGGAACCTGTCCATTTATGTTTATCAAATAGCAACCGCTGTTGAAAATAAACAACGGATATTTAAGTATAAGCAAAACTTGGCGAATAAGCTGGCCTAGAAATAGTAGCTGACTCAATTGTTAAATAATTGTTTATTTAGAGAGTACGAATGCTCTCGGAGCAGAATGTCACATGAGAGTAAATGTAGGTAGCATGCAACATTCTGCAACATTATTGAAAATGAGAGAAAAATTGTAAACAATAGCCAGTAATTATAAATAACGTTTTTGTAAATAAAGAAGAGAGTCGGATTTTGGACTTGGAGTTAGCAAGTCACATCAGAAATGTTCAAGTGTTTTATTTTTCAAATTGTGATGACTGTTTCCATAAAACTAACCGCTCGGGCTCGTGCAGGTGGAAAGACCTCTGCAAGTATCGTATTGAGTAGTGTCCGGTGTTGGGAGGTGTACGGCGCTGGAGGATCTCCCCCTACATTTTACTGTGGTGAATTTCATATTCGTTACGCACTGGGTGATGTGAGTTCTATTGTTTACTCCTCTCCCTCTTCGGGAATATGAGTTCGATTTCAAGAAGTAAGAAAATAAAAAAAATGAAATAGAAAAGCATCACCTTCATCCAGTGCTGCCGAATATTTACAAGCCTGTCGCGAATACGAAGGTAACTTACTCTTATGCAAAAAACTTATTGCTATCTGTCAGACTGTGCGTGAAGAATTTACCTTCGTAGTCGCGAATTGGCTGTGATTTACTGATCGCATGCATACTATGTACAAGACAAAGTTTTGAAATAAAAAATTCACAATTATCAGAACATCATCAATAAGTTTTGATTGGAATTGTAATACGTCCGCTATTACGCATTTTTGTCCGAGGTAGCCCCCCAGGTAGGCCAGCGAAGGTACCACCAGGGGTACATGTATGAGACACGCTGCTCTACATGAATGCTCATGGTAATTTACTAAATTATTTGGGATATCTATTTTTCAAAGTGTACGTTATATCGCGGGAGCGTTATATAGAAGATTACCTGTATGCGGATATTTTTTTTCGTCTATTTTCCCTCGACCCATTTCCTCAAAAGTAGCTACCACCAATGCCAGAAGTATCAGAGTATTAATCCGAAAGTTGAAATTCAATGTTTGAAATAAGAAATTTCAATGATTAAGTATCTCAAATTTTGGAATCTTGTTTTTGTTAACTGGTTTAAATAATCAATCAAATTATTTGAAGATATTGCTATATACCGTAAACGCCAAGAAGTGAAGCCAAACCTGTACATCAATCAACGAGCCTTTTGTTAGACAGAACTGAACTGGTACCAATAATCGCCAATAAACACACAATGCAAGTTATGACAGCTAAAATCAATGATCAGACCTTCCCATGGCAGCTACCTTCGAACCGTGTAGCACGGAATTTGGCATGTCCTTCCAGCAAGATCTCTGCAACTGCTGCTACCATAATGCGACTTGCTCTCGCCAAGTCACGGCCCAGCTAGACAGTCACTTTTCATCACGCGGCAACAGCAGCAGCACCATACCATACTGTACAGTGTACGTACGCCTACCACCTATCGAATCGACATAAGATACAAGTGTTCCCTGCTGCCGTGGCAGTTACTGACAGAATCACCCTCAACCAACCAACCAAACCAAACGACCATCGAAGCGAAGAATTCGAAACACTGCACTGACTGGCACTGAGTGTGCTCCTCCTCCGGCTCACGAATCTCACGCGCCACAAATTCAGCAACCAGCTCCGCGAAGGCTTTGAAGGCGATCTTTGCCACCAAACTTTTATGTGCAGCTCCGTTGTCTCGTTCGTCTCATTGTTTGGAAACAAGCAGAACTCCATCCACGGGCGCTAGATTGTGCCGACTGACTGGGGCTTAAGCCCCCCGGCTACCCAACCGCAGAGTCATTCCCATGTATTACTCATATATCACACAATTTATGGGGATTTGCAGCGCGGCTCTCCATGACACTCGCAACGCGCGCAGGCAGGCAATGCCACCTAACCGTCATCAACGGCCGCAACGTGGGGATGTGTTGAAATTTTACGTTGAGCCTTGTTTTGAATACCACACTCGACTGGGGGCTTACTGCTCGCGCGCGGGTCGCATCGCACAGTAGCGAGTTTTCGAATGAAAAATGGATGGACTTCGAATACTTAGTCACTGATGACAACTTCTGCCAACCGAACAGAAACGGCCTTTGAATTATTGGCAATTTGTTTCTCGACAATACATAATTGCTGATCCAGCTTCATTGTCAACGGCAGCATGAATATAGATGGGATTATGTAAATTAACTTAATTAATATTTAAAAAAAAAATGTTTCTTATGAATTGGCATTATGCGTTTTGATTTTCACACACAGGTTTCATCAACTACGATCTTGAATAAAATACCAATTTAATTACTTTTGTTGTGCATCGATATGTTTTTCCGACCACTGTGCGCCGTTGCTGGTTTTGCTCTTTGTTGTATAATAATGTGCAGTTAAGTGATCCGATCCTAAATTGCGACCGACGCGACACGGGACGACGCTGGCTACAGGACGGGGGAGGTGGATGGAACGCGAATTGGATTTAACGCTTCTAAACACGAGTTATGGACTGCGCAAAAGCCCTTGAATGAATTTTGAGCCGACCGCTCCTCGGACCGATTGGCGAAGTGACTCGCATAGTTATGTACATATTATTGGCAGCGAGCTGGTGAGTTATTAGCGATGGCTGGACAGATAGGAAACGGCTTTCCTAATCGCTAATCGTTAATCGTTTTTCATGGTCCCTGGGACCGCTGCTGATGCTGTTGCTGCTGCTGCTGCGGCCGGTGGCTTTCATGATCCGGTTCGGTTCAGGTCGGCTGGACACTTGATGCACTCGCAAGTGCCATAAACCATAGTAGCTGCCTCTGGGGTGGCAACTGGCAGGTCAGTTCAGCAGTCTAACAGCTGCACCGCGACCTAGTGAACTTTTTTCAGTATTTAGTAATCGGGAGAGGAAACGGGAGGGGTTTATTGGATTGCAAATCGGTTGACTCTAGAGTTATGCATAGGGGGAGTGTCCGACGGAGATGGATTATTAGCACATGTGGGACCAAACTGACTGCGCATTGAACGCTGAAGTCATAATTTGCAAATGAATGGCTTGAGTGAGAACAAATTAATGTTTATGACTACGGGATAAAAGGATGTGTGAAATGAAAAGTGATATAATCAAAAGTTTAATTGTGCAATGATATGCAAATTCTCCAATTTTTTATAAAATTTAGAGAGTACAACTTTTAATTAGTACTGGTACTTTATTTGTTAGCATGTATTTAGTAAACTCAGATTCAAATGAACTTTGAATAAGGACTGTATCGAAAATAAGTTATCCACTTTCAAAGTGTTACTACTCAGAAGCTAATAAAGGTATTGGGTTGTTTGACTCTGCATTCGATGTATTCATATGTTAAGTTTCAAATAATTTTTGTTTGTTTGTTGAAAAGTTGTTGCTTCCGATGTATCGCAAATTGAAAGTGATATTGAAGCTCGATTTTTGGGCACATGGCTCCGTAAGAAGGGTAAAAAATACATGGTCAACAAGCTTGGGGAATACTACACGTTCGCTTACCTTTGGGAAAAGGAAGAAAATCAAAATCAAGTGACCGGAATTTGGACCAGAAAGTAATCATTTTTTAAAACGAGCTTGAATGAATGTAGTGCAATATATTCATGATTAATTTTTTTCATAAAACTCAACAAACAGAATTAACATATGTTGCTAGATTTTTTTTTAATTCATTCGATTTTATTCGAATAAAATAATGTGGATAACTTATTTTCGATACAGTCCTTATGTAGCCCAAGTTGGAAAGATTTTTGCCAAAATGTATCTAAGGTTAAATTTCTCGAAATAACAATGCATTATCAAAAAACTGTTTGATACGGGGCGAGCCCCTTTCAAAACTGATACCAAATATATTATCTTAAAAAATTTCCCACCTTCGAAAAATCCACATTAGATGTCTTTCGCCATACACATTTCTGGCGGTTACTTCATGCTGCTGTTTATGCATATACGTAAGTGCCTGGATGCTGTCCGCTATGGGTAGGAAAACAGCCACTGTTGGTGATTCCATAGGTTTCAAATTAATAATATTTGTTTAGTTTTTAGAAAAAAAAAATTTAAAGAAATTTTGTACTATTTTGGGGAATTTTATGTTTATTAGTTAGACAATTTCCTAATATATATGAGAAATTTCTAGTTTTGATGGTTAGCTTCTATTTTAGTCTGCCTTTAAAAATCCAACAGACATTTAATCTTTCAGAAAATGTGGGACTTGTACTTTAAGAATTTAAGGAATTGCTCCTAGAACGCTTCGAAAAATCTTACAAGAATTCCTTTGGTATTGCGGTCTGCATTTAAGTCAAAATTTCATTTAAAATTTGTTAACAAATTAGTTTTGAAGATTTGTATTTAAAGAAATTATTTATGAGCTTTGTTTGAAAATACTTTTGCTTCTAGAATTTTTCATGGAATTTCTGCAGAAACTCTGGTAGGAATTCTTTTCAGAATTTCTCCTAGAACTTAACAACTCTGTCATGATTTTACTACAAAAATTCCCGCTGAAAGTTCATTAGAAAATGCACCGGAAATTACATCGCAAGTTCAAAAAATTTTCCAAATATTCCTCCAAGGATTCAAACCAGGCATTCCTTCGCGATCTTCTACTGGAATTTATTTAAAAATCATTCAGAGACTGCATGATGAATACCTTCAGAGATGATCTATTCATGGCAGCAAGCTCCTGAAGCAACTTCCGGAGGTATTCCGGGAGGAACTTCCATTAGAATTCCTGGCGGAACTTCCGTAGGAATTCCAGGAGCAACTTTCGTAGGAATGCCAGGAGGAATTCCTGGAAGAACTTCCGGAGGAATTTCTGGAGGTACATCCGGAAGAATTCCAGAAGGAACTTCCATAGGAATTTCTGGATAAACCTCCGAAGGAATTTCCGGAGGAATTCTTGGAGGAACTACCAGAGGAATTCCTGGAGGAACTTCCGGAAGAGAGAAATTCCTGGAGAAATTTCCAGAGGAATTCCTGGCGGAACTTCCGCAAGAACTTCCGGAGAAATTCCTGGAGAAATTTCCGGAGGAATTCCTTGAGGAACTTCCGGAGGAATTCTTGAAAGCACTTCCGGAATTCTTGAAAGCACTTCCGGAATTCCTGGAGGAACTTTCGAAGGAATTCCTGGAGGAACTTTCGAAGGAACTCCTGGACGAACTTCCAGAAGAACGTAGGAATTCCTGGAGGAACTTTCGGAGGTACTCCTGGAGAAACACTAGAGGAAATACTGGAGGAATTGCCGAAGAAATTCCTTGAGGAACTTCATGCCAAATCCCTGAATTCTGAACGAATTACTGGAGGAAATTCCAGAGGAATTCCTGGAGAAACTTCCGGATGAACTCCTGAAGGAACTTCCAAAGGAATTCATGGAGGAACTTCCGGAGGAATTCCTGGGGAACTTTCGGAGAAATTCCTGGAGGAACTTTCGGAGAAATTCCTGGAGGAACTTTCAGAGAAATTCCTGGAGGAACTTTCGGAGGAATTCCTGTAGGAACTTCCGGTTGAACTTCCGGAGGAACATCCGGAAGAATTCATTAAGGAACTTCCGGAGGAATTCATGGAGGAACTTACGGAGGAGTTTCATGAGGAACTTCCGGAGGCCGGAGGAATTTCTGGAGGAACTTCCGGAGGAATTCCTGATGGAACTTCCAAAGGAATTCCTGACGGAACTTCCAAAGGAATTCTTGGAGGAACTTCCGGAGGAATTCCTGGAGGTACTTCCGGAGGAATTCCTGGAGGATCTTCCGAAGAAATACTGGGAGGAACTTCCGGAGGAATTTCAAAAGGAACTTCTGGAGAAATTCCGAGAGGAACTTCCGGAGGAATTCCGAGAGGAACTTCCGGAGGAACATCCGGAGGAATTCCGGGAGGAACTTCCGAAGGAATTCCGAGAGGAACTTCCGGCAGGAATTGTGGGAGGAACTTCCGGTAGGAATTACGGAAATTTTTCCAGAAATTCCTCCGGAAGATCCTTCAGAAATTCTTCCGGAAGTTCCTTCAGAAATTCGTCATGAAGTTCCTTCAGGAATTCCTCCGGAAGTTGCTTAAGAAATTCGTCATGAAGTTCCTTCAGAAATTCCTCCGGAAGTTCCTTCAGGAATTCCTCCGGAAGTTCCTTCAGAAATTCTTCCGGAAGTTCCTTCAGGAATTCCTCCGGAAGTTCCTTCAGGAATTTCTCCGGAAGTTCCTCCCGGAATTTCTCCGGCAATTCATCCGGAATTTATTCCAGAAGCTCTTCCCGGAATTCCCTCGGAAGCTCCTCCCGGAATTCCTCCGCAGGTCATCCCGGAATTTCTCCGGAAGTTCATCCCGGGGTTCATCCCGGAATTCCTTCCAGAAGTTCCTCCCGAAATTCCTCCAGAAGTTCCTCCCGAAAGTTCGTCCCGAAATTACGCTCGGAAGTTCCTCCCGGATGTTGCTCCCGGAAGTTCCTGCCAGAAGTTCCTCCCGCAATTCCTGCCGGAAGTTCCTCCCGGAAATTCCTCTCGGAAGTTTTTTTTCGAAAGAAGGAATTCGAGAACTTCCGAGAAGAACTTCCGGGAGGAACGTCAAAGAGGAACTTCCAGAGAAATTTCGGGATGAACTGCCGGAGGAATTCCGGGAGGAGCTTTCGGAGAAATTCCTGGAGGAACTTCCGAAGGAATTCCGGGAACTTCCAGAGGATATCCTGGACTAACTTTCGGAGGAATTCTTGGAGAAGCTTCCGGAGGAATTCCTGGAGGAACTTCCGGAGGAATTCCTGGAGGAACTTCCGGAGGAACTTCCGGAGGCATTCCTGGAGGAACTTCCGGAGGCATTCCTGGAGGAACTTCCGGAGGAATTCCTGGAGGAACTTCTGGAGGAACTTCCAGAGGAATTCCTGGAGGAACTTCCAGAGGAATTCCTGGAGGAACTTCCAGAGGAATTCCTGGAGGAACTTCCAGAGGAATTCCTGGAGGAACTTCCGGAGGAATTCCTGGAGGAGCTTTCGGAGGAATTCCTGGAGGAGCTTTCGGAGGAATTCCTGGAGGAACTTCCGGAGGAATTCCTGGAGGAACTTCCGGAGGAATTCCTGGAGGAACTTCCGGAGGAATTCCTGGAGGAACTTCCGGAGGAATTCCTGGAGGAACTTCCGGAGGAATTCCTGGAGGAATTCCTGGAGGAACTTCCGGAGGAATTCCTGGAGGAATTCCTGGAGGAACTTCCGGAGGAATTCCTGGAGGAACTTCCGGAGGAATTCCTGGAGGAACTTCCGGAGGAATTCCTGGAGGAACTTCCGGAGGAATTCCTGGAGGAACTTCCGGAGGAATTCCTGGAGGAACTTCCGGAGGAATTCCTGGAGGAACTTCCGGAGGAATTCCTGGAGGAACTTCCGGAGGAATTCCTGGAGGAACTTCCGGAGGAATTTCTGGAGGAACTTCCGGAGGAACTTCCGGAGGAATTCCTGGAGGAACTTCCGGAGGAACTCCTATAGGAACTTCTGAGGAATTCCTGGAGGAACTTCCAGAGGAATTCCCGGAGGTGCTTCCGGAGGATCTTCTGGAGGAATGCTTGGAGGAACTTCTTGAGGAATTCCTGGAAGAACTTCCGGAGGAATTCCTGGAGGAACTTCCGGAGGAGTTCCTTGAATATACATCTACCGCTTGGTTTGCACCGAAAATAATAACCTGTTGCCCTTCCGAGGGATGAAAACAAACTGACTAAAGTTGTCGCAAATTAATCGATTACATCGATTAATCGATTCATCGTTGATAATCGATTAATTTTGAATCGATTTCTATCCATCGATTGATCGATTCAATAATCGACAAGAATCGAGAGTAATCGATTAGTTACTGATCGATTAAATGGGATTTTACGACATCTCTTTTCTTAACCAGCAGAAAAATAGTTTATTAGACAGGAACCCACCTTGGAAGCCTGTTAAACCGGCTTCGTACTTTCGGTCCCTGCAGGTTCATCCAGCAATTCCAAATAACGTCAAATCCGTTCTAGCAAATGAAAAACAATGGCTGCCTATAAATTATTTTACCATCGGGCATGACTTAAACGATCAATTTGAATTTGATTGATTGCGCGTTCCACAACTAGAAGCGCTAGCGTCGTAATCCTTTGAGTTTGACATTTCACTCCAGCGCCTTCTGATGACACTGTCATACGAAACATTGTTTCGTGTAACATGCTCGCAAGATGGTGGTAGATGAGTTGAACGATGGATTTTCAAGAAAACTGTTCAAGCTGTTACATCTGTTTTTCTGTGGTGTAGTTATGTTAAGTTCCCAGATAGAATCAGTTTGCCGAAGTTTCGACCCTTAGGTCGTGGGTTCAATCCCAGGCCAGTCTCAATCCTCATACTTTATATATTTCCATACATTTATCATGTTTTAACAATCGCTTGAACTGGAAATGTGAATACAAAATAGATGATTGTGCTAACTAATTAATTTTAGACGAGACGAAGCTTAACGGGTCAGCTAGTTAAGAACAAAGAAGCTTCCTGTAATAATGAGAAAGTTTCAAATGTTGACACCTACCAGCAAGTTTTGTTTTTCATGTAAGGGTATGCCAGAAAACTTGACCATTACTCCCTTTTATTAAGAAAAGAATTCAAATTCTCTCATGCGCAATGAAAAAATGAGATCATAATTTTGCGCTCTCCCAAAACGCTCATACATACAGACATCACTTCTATTTGTTAAGCTGAATCTATTGGTATATAGAATTATGGAACTCCAGGCCTTCTACTAGTTGGGGGTCGCAACCCCCTTCCTTTACACATGCGGTGGTCACGACCCACCAATTTGGGAAACTATCTATGCACTAGGTCATATGTTCTCTTCCTAGACAGGGCTGATGCATGCTTCAATATAAAGAACCAAAGAGAGGAAAAATGCATGATTTTTGAAAAGGATTCATTTTGAAGAATGGATTATATTTTCGCTTGCCTTAAACCTAACAAATGCATCTTTTTAAAAAAGGGATCATATCTTCCCTTGCATTGAACCGAGCAAATGCTTGAATTGAAAGAAAGAACCATATCGTCTTTTGCCATCTGCCGGGCAAATTCATCCTTTGAATGAAGGGATCATATTATATCTTGCCTTTAACCGAGAAAATGTCTGAATTGAAAGCAGGCATCATATCGTATTTTGTCTTTTGATGGGCAAATGCATCCTTTGAAAGAAGGTTTCATATCTTTCCTTGTATTAAACCGAGCAATTGCCTTAATTGATCAAACAAATCATATCCTCTCTTTCCTTTTGCCGAGTAAATGCATCTTTGAGATAAGGAATTATACCTACGCTTTCCTTTAATTGAATAAATACATATATTGAGAATAAGTACCATATATATTCTTATTTCTCCCTTGTGTTGTGCCGAGCAAATGCTTTATTTGAAAAAAGGAATCGTATCTTCCTTTGTCATATGCCGGGAAAATTCATCCTTGGTAGTCATATGGCTACTGCTTCTGCCTCATACGCAGGAGGTCGTGGGTTCAATCCCAGGTCCGTTCCATTCTCCTACTTTGTATCTTTCTCTATATTTCTCATGTTCTAGCATTCGCTAGAACTGGAAATGGATTTCCATACCGTTTCCATTACTATTCCTGTACCTTCAACTTGAGTATTCTAACAGTAATCTGCTAGAATTGGAAATGAACTATAGAGCTCGTTTCCTACATCCAATTAGAAAATCCATCGGTTGCCTTCTCCTATCTATCACATTGGCAGCTCGTTAACCAAGACGGGACCCTCTGCCTCTCGAACCTAACCCAAAAATTCCAACAAATTCCGCATGAACTCGTGGCAAGTGCAGAGGTATATTCGGCTTGCAGTGGGCGAGTGATTGCATCATCATTTCCTCCCCCTTCCCTACATTGACTTGCATTCTGATGGGGCAGGTGCCAGTATGATCTAACAAATGAGATCACCAGACTTGTACGTACATTGAAGATGTGTGCTAATCCCAAGCAAACATCTGTTGGTTCCCTGTGCAAGAACAGCTGATCTGGTCATAATGGAGTAGCAACTACGAGCAGTCAATCAAGCTCAAGCTTTGTAGTTTGTCTTAGTCAACGACGAAATTGCTACTGAGAGGCCTCGGGCAGGAAAGACGTTTTTTCCACGCTTGACAGATTTTCTCTCTATTTTCATGGTGAAAATTTTCAAACTAAAAAAAAGAAAATTACTGTTTTTTCAAGTTTTTTTTATTAGACGGCCAAAATACTGACGCTTAAACCCGAAAATGTCACCACAATTTAAGAAAATGAGCCAACTCAAAAACATCTCAATTCGTGTCCCATTCGTGTTGTCCAGCGAATCCATCGGGCAGCTTCGGATGGATAAATGCCCTTCGATGCCGGATTTGGGTTGGAAGCTTTAAAGGTAACCAGTTGCGAAGGACTCATTCGGTAAGTTATTTTATTATTTCTCACATAAAGACCCATATTTACATTAGGTGTTGGGATAATATGTGGCAGCCAGTTTGATTCAGCTAATTGAATATTAGGATTGTTACATTTTATAGAAAGTTTGAGGGTTCTAGCTATGTCTTCTGTTGGATTTTTTTGGCAGTATTTCGACCAAATTGGTGAAGAATTGTGTTTGTATGGTGGTTTTAGTTGGAGGGATTTAGGATATATGTGGACCTTTAATTTCCATACGATTGCCGGATCGTGTTGGATTCGGTTTCCTATCCTGGCTATAGGAAATCTTGGCCCGTAGGAAATCTACCAGAAGTTTCTTGGAATAATTTCCGGAGAATCTTCTGGAGAAACTTCTGGCGGACTTTTCGTAAGAAGTTGTGGAGGAATTTCTGAGGAGCTCATGAATGAATTTTCAAAATAAAAATCCGAAGATGCTCTTGGTGAAGTTTACAGAAGAACTCCTGAAAGAATTAAAAAAAAACTCTTGGAAGAATTTGCGGAGGTGTTTTTGATGCAGTTTTTGAAGTAATTTCCAAAGATACTTTTGACGGAATTTCAAGAAAATTTCATTATGTTAGGTATCCTTGATGAAATTGTTGGAGGAAAACCTCAACGAATTTGCGATGGAATTTACAAAGGAATGGAATGCGATGGAATTTACGATATTTTTGTAGAAATTTTTGAAGAACTCCTAAAGAAATAGTGGAAGAACTCCCCAAAGAATTTTCGAAGTAATGCCTGAAGGAATTCGCGAAGGAATTTCCGAAGGAGTTTTGGAGTTATTTCCGTAAGAACTCCTGAAGGCTTTCGAAGGATCTCCTGGAGGAATTTTGGGGGGAATTGCCGAAGGAACACCTGGAGGAATTTCCAAAGGAAATACTGGAAATAATTCCGGAGGAACTCCTGGAAGAATTTCCGAAAGAACTTCTAGAAGAAATTCCAGATAAACTCGTGGAGAAATTCTTGGAGGAAGTCGCAAAGGTATTTCCAGAACAGTGAGGAGAAACTGCTTTAGAAATTGCGGAGTAATTCCTGGCGAAATTTCCTAAGGAGTTTACGAAAGAATTTTAAAACGGGTTTTTGGAGGAATTTCCGGAGAAATTCATCAAGAAATTTCCAGAGAAATTCATCAAGAAATTTCCAGAATTGACATAAAAAGTGTAATGTATAAAATAAGTCCACGCCATCGCCGTCGACTGGAAATGTTTTATCACACCATGGCGATAATATTTTTAACGGCGCACAGGTTCACTAAAAGTTCAAAAATCTTAGAATACAAATCCTCAACTTTAAACCTGAAAAACTAAAAATCTAAACTAAAACAAAAGTATTGTCATTTTTTACACTTTTTACAAAACTTCATCGAGTGAAAATACTGTAAATTGAAACGGAAATCAATAAATTAATTGTATATTGACGTGTCAAATTATGAGAAATCGAAAAAAAATAAAATGTGTTTTTCAAGCTTGAAAGAAAATTCCCGGATACCCCTAACCCAGCTGCCGAAAGCGAGGTTTCTGCTGGCTGGATATTACGTCGTTTTTTTAATTACGTCAGACATATTACGTCTTACATTGTTTCATTTTGGCGACAAAATGCCAATTACGTCACTTTTTGTTACATGAAACAGATGTAATAACACATGCAATTTACGACGGCGATGATGTGCATCGAATCTGATGTGATATTACAAATTTTTTTTTGCTGTGTACCGTGTCTATGGGCGGAGCATGCGGATGACTCATTACCATTACTTTTGAGTTGATTTAGCGATGTAATTGGCATTGTTTATATGAGATAAATAGGGTAAATCACTACTTGGGCCTATGGACCCGGTTCCCGGCTCACTGCACAGAAAACTAATGATTTATACTGTTTGGAAGCCGTAGGTTTATGATTGATAATTTTTAAAAAGTCTCCCATTTATTTTTCACAATACTCAATATTTTTCAATCACTTTTTGACTCCTAATTGTTCCAATTGTAGAAAATAAAAATGTAGGTTCCAAAATTTCGCTATCCGATGCCACACCACTGAGCCGGAGTGATTCTTTCCACTTTTACAAAACGGTATCATCAAATAAACCTGATGAAAATCGTCACAGTGCTCGATACAATCATTGCTTGAAGCTGTTAATCACCACACAATAATTCTAAACACACGCGCTTCAATCTTATCACTAGAACATATCTCGCTTAACTTTTCAAAAGGTCCTAAGTAACATTTTTTTCATGAATTAATTTGAATAGCGCAATCAATAGAAAAACATGAAAGCTTTTGATTGCAGTATTCAAATTAATTCATGGAAAAAATGTTACTTAGGTCCTTTTGAAAAGTTAAGCGAGATTTGTTCGTATCCCTAGAACTTTTATAAACATACTAGAATACATTAGAAAATGTATTCTCAAACCGAACAAAAATTCACCTCGGCCCAAGAATTTCTAGCAGCACCGTGCTGCCAAAAGGCCAGAAGTATGAAAATGATCCTTCATTCATAACGGGAAAACTGTCTAATATGTTGACGCTATCATGTTATTTATAATTCTCTCGATTTCAAAAGGTGAAAAGAATATTGTTTTTAAGTGTTTGGAAGAAATTTGGATGAGTAAATATATCTTCTTCTTTGGGCTGCGAAATGGTGAGTTGACATCCGGGAAGGGGCGCCTAACATAGCTCTGGTCCTCACAAGTTCCAATACTCACGCTTCCACGGGTCTTCCGATGACAATTGACCGCCAGCTAAGGGTTGCGTACTTAGCTGGTAGTGCAGCCTGGGCACTGTTGTCCTTCTGACATCAGCTAGAGTGAGAGGGTGCGTACTGTGGATGTCTGCCTAGGATGTGGTGGGGTTCGACAGTGGGCTCTGTTGAACTTCTATAAAAAGCTGCATGTGTCCCCAAGCAGGCCCTATCAAAGCGACCGTGTGCCGCTCAAAGCGCACTAGCCTAGTCCTGGTGTTGGGTGGGACTTTAAACAAATATGACCCGACTGATCGAGCGTCTGTCCACCAAGGAGGTGCGGCTCCAACAGTGTCTGTTCTGGCATCCAGCGGCTGAGTATGAAATGCTATTCCCCGGAAGCTATACCTAAGATGGCAGCCCCATCCCGGTGGATAGGGAACCTTGGGCCAACAACCTACTGTTCCCGAAACATCAATTTGTTCGAGAATCCGATAATGAAAGAATACGGACTGATTTTACGGCGACGACTCTTAGCGCGAAACAACGGACACGAATAGGAACATGGAACGTTTTAACCTAGCCCAGCAGGGTAAATTGGCACAACTTGCCAATGAGGCACGCCGCATGAAGCTTGAGATCCTGGGACTGAGTGAAGTCCGTTGGCCAAACTTTGGAGAACACAGAACGCCGTCGGGACAAGTTCTGCTATACTCTGGTTTACGAGGTGAACACGCTCCCCGGCATCGCGGAGTTGGCTTCCTACTAAGCGCTCAGGCACACTCTGCGCTTATGAAATGGGAACCTATAAGTGAAAGGATAATCGTTGCCAGATTTAGAACACGGGTCCGAAACCTTACTATAATCCAATGTTATGCACCAACCGATGCTGCCGATCTGCAAGACAAAGAGAACTTCTACAGTCAACTCAATGCCGTCGTAGATAGAATTCCGAAGGGTGATATCAAGATCTGTTTGGGCGACTTCAATGCGAAGATCGGATCCGACAATTCGAACCATGAGCGCATTATGGGACGCCATGGTCTCGGAGAAATGAGCGAAAACGGAGAGCTGTTCGCAGAATTTCGTGGTAATAACGACATGCTGATCGGGGGATCGCTCTTCCCTCATCGACCGGTTCACAAGGTCACGTGGGTCTCCGTGACGGCTTTACAGAAAATCAAATCGACCACATCTGCATCAGCCGAAAATGGAAACGGAGCCTTCTTGATGTACGGAATAAACGTAGTGCCGATATCGCGTCTGATCATCACCTCCTCATCGGCGAAATACGCCTGAGCATTGCGCGGATTCGTCGGCAGGAGGAAAGAGTTGGACGACGATTCAACACACGCCGACTGGAAGATGCCACGGTGAAACGGTCCTTCGTTGAAGAACTGGAGACGCGTGCTGCAGATATTCCGGAAGGTGGCAGCGTGGAAGACCAATGGACCGCCATCAAGAATGCCTTCATCACCACCAGCGAGAACAATCTGGGCGAACTACGCACCCAGAGAAAACAATGGATCACCGATGAGATCTGGAGAAATATAGAGGAGCGAAGAGAAGCCAAAGCCGCGATAGAGCGATCGAAAACCAGAGGAGCCAAAGTCTTAGCCCGTCAACGATACGCGGCTCTTGAGAAGGAAGTAAAACGCTCATGTCGACGGGACAAGCGAGCGTGGGCAGACTCTCTGGCCGACGAAGGAGAGAGAGCCGCCGCAACCGGGGACATTCGCCTCCTCTACGATATCTCACGACGCTTAAGCGGGGCGAAGATGAATGCAACGATGCCTGTGAAAGACGCGAATGATCAGTTATTGACCGACCCAACTGACCAGCTGAAACGCTGGTTCGAGCACTTCGAACAACTTTTTCAAGTGCCAGCCAGGCCATCACCACCTCGGCATGACCTGCCTAGGATCCGACGTATAACACGCGTCAATACCGAAGCTCCATCACTGCTAGAGATTCAAACAGCCATCCAAAGCATGAAATCGAATAAAGCCCCAGGGGTCGACCGCATATCAGCCGAGATGCTCAAAGCTGACCCCATGACATCCGCTCAACTACTGCATCGTTTATTTCGTAATATCTGGGACACCGCAACTTTCCCGGTCGACTGGATGCAAGGTATCTTAGGGAAGGTGCCCACAAAGGGTGCCCTGACTGTATGCGATAACTGGCGAGGCATTATGTTGCTGTGTACCGTTTTCAAAGTTCTGTGCAAAATTATCCTAGCCCGGATTCAGGAGAAGATCGATGCGACTCTCCGGCGGCAGCAAGCCGGATTCCGTGCCGGAAGATCCTGTGTGGACCATATTGTCACGCCCCGCATCATTTTGGAGCAGGTCAACGAATTCCAAGAGTCCCTTTACTTGGTATTCATTGACTACGAAAAAGCTTTCGACCGTCTCAATCACGAGAATATGTGGGGCGCCCTGAGACGCAAGGGGGTTCCTGAGAAAATCATCGGCCTCATCGAAGCACAGTACGAGGCCTTTTCGTGTAGAGTGCTGCACAATGGGGTCCTGTCCGACCCTATCCGGGTCGTAGCTGGTGTGAGGCAAGGATGTATTCTATCACCGTTACTGTTCCTCATCGTAATCGATGAGATTCTGGTAGATGCGATTGACCGTGAACCAAACCGCGGGCTGTTATGGCAGCCTATAACCATGGAGCACCTAAACGACTTCGAATTGGCGGATGACGTTGCACTACTCGCGCAACGGCGCTCTGATATGCAGAGTAAGCTCAACGACCTTGCCGATCGCTCCTCCTCGGCAGGTTTAGTCATCAACGTCAACAAAACCAAATCGTTGGATGTAAACACGGTGACTCCTTCCAGTTTCACAGTAGCCGGGCAACCAGTGGAGAATGTTGAAAGCTTCCAATATCTTGGTAGCCAAATGGCGTCAGACGGCGGTACCAAGATCGACATAGGCGCACGGATCAAGAAAGCAAAGGCTGCCTTTGCGAGTTTAAGAAACATCTGGAAAAACAGGCAGATACGTGAACGCACCAAAATACGAATTTTCAACTCTAACGTGAAATCTGTGCTGTTATACGCTAGCGAAACATGGTGTGTATCAGTGGAGAACACTCAACGGCTGCAGGTGTTCATCAACAGATGCCTGCGGTACATAGTCCGTGCCTGGTGACCTCACAACTGGATCTCAAACAACGAGCTCCATCGTCGTTGTCACCAGAGGCCGATTAGCAACTGAAACTCGGAAATGGAAGTGGGACTGGGTCGGCTACACTTTACGTAGGTCCGGGAATGAAATCTGCAAACAAGCATTAGACTGGAACCCAGCGGGACATCGCAGCAGAGGCAGACCCAGAGGCTCATGGCGGCGAAGCCTCAATAAAGAAATAAAAGAAGTCGACCGAAATCTAACCTGGCAACAGGTTAAAGCGATAGCCGGGCATCGCTCAGGATGGAGATCTTTCAAGTCGGCCCTTTGTACCACCGGAGGTGTACAGGATCCATAAGTAAAGTAAAGTAAATATATCTTCTCAACCTAATATAAATGATTATGAATAATACCATCTGGCATCTTGTTGTCGTGGATCGTGCATATTTTTGTTTTCGTCGCATTTTCTACCGTCCCGAGAGAGAATGAGAGTAAAATGTTGAGAGATTGAGTGAAATTTTGCTTAGGCCGGGAACTAGTTTTTATGTATGCCGGAATGGCAATCGCTATGACTGAAATGAGTGCTGCACCTCGTTAATTTAAATCAAATAAAAACTTTTTTGAACGATATTTAGCACGAATAGCTATTTTTTAAGCAGAAGTGAACCCCATTGGAGTATTATACAGCCCACAAAATTCAGGTATGTTGCTTCCTGTCACAAATATCAATCAAATAATGCAGTCGTACGCATGTTAGGCCGGGAATGGGGTAAGAAACCCTAAATAATTTGGTGCAATTAGCGTCAACTGATTTGCTAACAGAATCAACGCACGACGAGTTAATTGTTCTGTGGTTTTATTTGTATAGATATGCTGGAGGTGAGTGTTGGGAATGTACATTAGAATTCATCATGAAATATTTGGTAGTGTGCACGGTTTGAAAAAGGGTACCTAATTTTAGGTTCTTTTTTCTCTTGCATCTCCCTTCCTCTTCCCTTAGTTGTCATAAAATGAAGAGCAAATCTAGATTTTTCCGGAATGGATTACCATGTAAACATAGTTTGCCTTTGCGTCACTCTTGGATGGTCACCAGAATTATATCTAGGGGATGAATAGGGGGGGATAAAAATTACGTTTTTTTGCGAAGGAAAACTGAAAACGGACATCCTGTTGTGAGCATATTTGTTTGTGATTACTAATATACGAAATTTGTTAGTTTCTCATTTCACGTATCAATGAGATTCTTGCCCATACATAATAAGAGGGTTGAGTACATTTTCTTCGATATACTGTATATTGATATATTGTGAAAATGTTGTGGCGTGTTCAATTTATAGGGTGGTTGTGTCCCAATTATGTATTTAAAATAGGTGTCACATTTTTTCAGCCAGTTGTCAGATGGAGTGTAGAGGAATCTATCAATTTCTCATATGCCCAGTTGTAATGATTTTTATGGGTCATTGTACAGGATTGTAAGATAAAACATACAAAACACGTCTGGTGGCTTCCGCTAGTGAAAACATTCCACAAAAAAGCCCGATATAATTTTTTAGAGAGAGTTTACATTTTTGTCTCTTGAATACCCCCGCGTCGAAGAAATGAGTTTCTTTGGAAATAAATGTAGGTTTTGCAACTGCAAAACAACTTTGCAACTAATTGCTCATTTATAGGTTGTAGGATGTTTAATTTATCTAAATCCTTTATTAAATATCTGGCCCATTCTTGTTCTACATTCCTCGCGTTGGAGCAATGATGACGTAGGTACTTACCAAAAATTTGAATGAACAATTGCTCACTTTGAGCGGTGGATTGTTTGTCCTCGCGAAGGATGAACAAGTGAACAATTCACGTTTTTCGGTTGTTCGACAGCCGTTAACATTTAACGATGCAAACCAGATGCCAGTTTTGCCACAGATCTTTATTTCAGGATGAATCGTCGCTTGAGATTCAGTACACTCTTACCGTGCGATCTTTGCTGCAATAAGCAGATATTGATTTTTTCCCCCGCGTTAGATGAATATAAAACCATTACGATAGCTGATTATCGCGGACAGGTAAAAGACAAATTAACAATAGCTCTACCGGAGCGATTGATTGTCTGCCCTTTCGTTGGGTGAACAAGAACACAACAAAATACGTCGTAACTGATCTATACTTTGTTCTCGTGTCAACATTAACATGCTAGTTACTTGGATTCGGAACATTAACATGCTAGTTACTTGGATAAGTTCCGAAATTGGTATTTATATATCAAAATTAAAAAATAATTTTATGAAAAATGACCATTATGCCAAACACGGTGTTATACTTATACCAATCGACTTTATGCCAAATGACATACCACCACCTCTGACATAGAACCTAACCCCCAGATACGAATAAAAATATGCATGAATTCGTGCCGAGTGCAGAAGTGTTCTCGGCTTGCAGTGGGCGAGTGATTGCATCATCACTCGGCCATTTAAAATACTAGAGCTCTCGGACTGTGCATTCAATGTTGGAGAGCAATTCCCATGCTTCCATTCATTGGTTTCCTATGCAATTGCGATTGCTCTGGTCAATATCGGAGTAGCAACTACGAAATCAAATGCACGGTCATCATACTCATGCTCAAATTAGATCGAAGTATCTGAAACTTGTTCTTGCATTTTTCATAGACAACTGATTTTTCAACGATTTTTGAGGTTTCGCCTATTAAGTACGACCTTGTTAAAGACACGTTCCAGCGTTTCTACATGTTGCTGTTACTTTCATCATGGTATTATTATTCATATCCTCTGTGGATTGAAAGCTGTTTGATCAACTGGCAGCTGAATAGAATACTGTTTACTTTAATCCACCAGTGGAATCAACGATTGAGATACATTTTACGCGAAACGCGCCACTAAGTGAATATTGATGAAGACATCTCAACCGTAAAAAGCCTTAGAACTTTATCACCGTCTCCGTGATTCCCCCTCGGAATAATCGAACGAATCAGAAAGCCGCTTTCACGTTATCGGGCTCGGAAGCGGAACGCACGCACCCAAAATGCCGGATGATTGTTTTGACAGTCGCGCACCGACGGTAATCCTACGCCCGAAATTCCCCGAAATTGATTTATTTAGGAAAGGCCAAGCGCCTGTCAGTTGACCCCTTTTAAAAAAAAATGCCGTCTCACTGTCGTCGTCGCAGCAGCAATACCGAATAGATCATATTTTCGGTAAAATATTCAAATCGATTCTGTTTCTAACGAAATGCAGGAGGCAGAAAAAAAACCACGTCGGATGTAAACAAAGCCCATCACGGCGAGGAAAACATCCTGCAGCAGTAGCTGCTACACTATTAGCAGTGGTGTGGCGTCTCCGTATGACACCAACAACGGTCGGCCACGTCCGTCCCTCGGTGCCACTCGCCTCGCCGGATGGATGGTATGGATATAAATCGAAACGAAATGAGACAAGAATCGTTCCCTAAACACCAAAAACTTTTCAGCGTACCTCCCCCAGTTTAATTCCGGAGTTTCGTCGCCGTGCTTGCCAACAACGCTGCCACCTCCACCGCAGCACCAAAGAACCACTTAAAACCCCGAAACCAAAGTGAGTGGCCTCAAGCGGAAAAGAGGGAATGAATCCCTCACTCCACCAGAGCCAGAGCATATCGTGTCAGTTTAGCGCGGTAGGGAAAATTATACAATTCGGTTTCCCTGCGCGTTATACACCGTGTCGACTTCAGCTGTTTTGTTATTGATGTTGTTTATGATGATAATGCGATCGGAACAGAGAAGCACCAGAAAACCGCAGTCATTAATCCTCGCTTTCTGTGAGTAGTTTAATTTTCGGTACCCACCATCTGGGACTGACGCTGGATTGGATTGTTTACCTTTGCCAGTGAAGTTACTTAGTTTATGAAAATGTTTCGGTAATGAATCGGTACCAAATTTGGAAGACTTTTTTGTTAAGCAAGGTTAGAGTGGAGATTCAGAGGCGTTGCTGATGAGATCAATTTAAAACACTAAAATATCTTTGCCATTAAAAGTGTCATAAGAAATCCAAAAAAGATTCGGCGAATATGTTCCAAAGAGATTACTACGAACACATGAGTTAGAACTATATAAAAAAAACGGCCTAGCAATTTAGAAAGTTACCAAAAACATAGAAGAAAGGGGTTTAGTAAATTTGGGAATAAATTATTCGGCAATCCGCACGGTATATGTCAATTAATCTGATAACTTTTTGTTAAATTCTAGCAAGAAAAAATAAGATTTTTGATTCCTGTACTGCCGCGCTAAGCATAGTTGTCCCATGTTGTTTATTTTACGATGCTCAGTGTGCTGGTGGTGTCGCATTTGTTCAGACAAGTTATTTCTCTATCAGACAGCATGACTAGGCTTGCCAGCAAACCTTTCTAGCTCTTAAATCTATTGATGGATTCTTTTTTAGCCACCAGGGCAGCAAGAAGGCCATCAACTAAAAACGACATGGGACAACTATGCTTGGAACGGTAGTGTAGGAATCGCCTTAACTGAAAACCTTTAATTTTCGAGAAAATATTTCTCAGGTTCCGATAAGTTTTTTATAAACGTGGTAAAAGAATCTGATTATTCAAGCGAAACTTGGGGAATTCGATATTAAGACGTATTCCCACGATCTGTATGGTGCGGCTTCAACATGGCGATCATCGCCTGACAGACCTTCATCATTACTCATAAATACTTAAAACCCAGCCTGAACTGAAAATTCCAACCAATCCCATCGCTCTAATCTCGCCGAGCTGTCCAACCTGCGCCAAGATAGCATCCGTCACGCAAATTATGTGTGTTCCACATCTCTTTTTTTTCCCGCTTCTGACCGTGAACAACTAATGTCGATTAATGCAAACAATTTACAGTATATCACCTTCCAATTTGCATTCCAATAAGCCCCAGTCCGGTGTTATTAATTGAGCTCGGGCTCACCGAGCTACCACAGCTAGTCAGAGGCGAATCGAAACCGTTTTTGGGAAATGACCTTCCCTTCACTTATATTTTTTCCATAATTCTTGTTCGCTGTTGTTGCTGCAGATGTTGACTTGTTGGCATCGGCATCGAATCGGTGCCGTACCTATGTCCAAGTGTCACTGCGAGGCAACCAGCGGCGGCGGCGGCGCATACTTAGCTGATTTGTAGCTTTGCTCTTCGATTCGAATCCATCTGAGCCAGCAAATAGCGGCGGCTGGCTGGTCCCTACACCCGAAAGCGAATTGATCCGCCATACCCGCTGGTTAGTAGTTAAGTGCTTCGTTCTATCTCTGAAAGCTGTTTACTTCTTCCCCTCTCGGTATTGCCCCCGTCAGTAGGACCAAATTCGAGGTAGCTTTAGCTCGTACAAATGAAAAAATATATTTTTGTTCAAAAATACACAAACAATAGTTTAAATTTTTTTTTCGAAAATTGCATTGGTCTGAAGGTTTTTCAATTTATGGAAATTTAAAAAGATTTCGAGTATTTTATGCGAAATTTCCAAAATATCGAAAGCGTATACATTTGAGTCCTTATCCTAATCTAATGATCGTCGTCGACGACGTCCATCGCTTCACATCCACTGACTTGTACACTTCAACAGTCCAACCGTTACCGATTCGTGTCGCTCTCGGGAGCGGGGAAGCTATATGGTTGGATCTGGCAGGGAGTCGAGCAACGACGGGAGAATAAACATTCCGCGGTTTTACATTACATATCGATGACAAGGCGATCCCAACTAGGGAAGGCGGTTGCTAGCTACCTCAAAGCAGCAGTAGAACAGTTACTTTATGAATGTAGTGCCATTGGGGTGGAAGACACTCCATCAAATACTGAACAATGTAAATTGTGAAAAAAGTTGTTTTGAAATTTTGAAAAGTTTTCTTCACGAATGTATTTAGCATTCAAACGAAACCAAATTAAAAAAACAAATAAAAGAAGAATTTTGAAGCTTTCTACGTGTGAATGAATGAGAATCATGAAAATGTTTGAAGAATTTTGTCAGTAAATTCAGAAAAGAAATGTAAGAGAAATTAACATATTCTAAACATAGATTGAAAATATGTTCGGAAAATTTTGAAGGACTTTATCCGAGAAAAAATCCTCCGAGAATCCATCAAGGTTTCCTTCAAGAATCCTAAAAGGATTTCACCAAGAGTTTGAGAAGGATTCCTCCGTGTAACCGGGAAGGTTTCCTTCAAGAATACGTGAAGAACTTCTCCGAGATTATGGGAAGAATTTCTCCAGGAATCCGGGAAGGATTCCTCTGAGAATCCGAGAAGAATTCTTCCAAGAACCCGGCGGTGATTTCTCCTATAATGCGGAAAGCATACCTCCGAATTTGCGCCAAGAACTTCTCTAAGAATCATGAAGATTTCAAAAAGGATTCCTCCGAGTATCTCGAAATATTTTTTCCACGAAAGATTCCTCTAATAATCCAGGGAGATATTACAAAAAATCCAGGAAATGTTCCTCCCAAAATCGGGAAAGGATTCCTCCAAGAATCCGGGAAGGAATTCTCCGAAAGTCCGCAAAAAAATCTCCGAAAATCCGGAAAGGATTCCTCAAAAAATCCTGAAAGGATTCCTCCGAGAATCCACAAAGAATACTTCAAAAAATTCGGCAATGCGGAGAATCGTCGTCTTCCCGGATTTCCGGAGAAATCCTTCCCGGATTCTCGGAAAAAATCACCCGGATCCTCGGAGGAATCCCCCCAGGATTCTCGGAGGAATGCTCCCCGGATTCTCAGTGGAATCTTTCTCGGGGAAATCCTTCCTGGATTCTCGAAGGAATCCTTCCTGGATTCTTGAAGGAATCCTTCCTGGATTCCCGGAGGAATACTCCCAGGATTCTCGGAGGAATATTCCCCAGATTCTCGGAATAATCCTCCTCGGATTCTCGCAGGAATCCTTCCCAGATTCTCGTAGGAATCCTTCCCAGATTCTCGTAGGAATTCTTCACAGAATCTCGTTGGAATCCTTCCCAGATTCTCGGAGGAATCCTCCACGGATTCTCGAAGGAATCCTTCCTGGATTCTCGGAGGAATCCTTCCTGGATTCTTGGAGGAATTCTTCGCAGATTCTCAGGGGAATCCTCCCCGGATTCTCAAGAGACTCGGAGACTCGGATTCTAGGAGAAATCCTTCCCGGATTCTCGTAGGAAACTTTCCCGCATTCTCAGCGGAATCCTGCCCGGATTCTAGTAGGAATCATTCACGGATTCTCGTAGGAATCCTTCCCGGATTCTCGGAGGAATCCTTCATGGATTCTCGGAGAAATCCTTCCCGGATTCTCGGAGGAATCTTTCCCCGATTCTCGGAGGATTCCTCCCAGGAATCTCGAAGGAATCCTCCCAGGATTCTCGGAGAAATCCTTCCCGGATTATCGGAGGAATCCTCCCTGGATTCTCGTAGGAATCTTTCACGAATTCTCGTAGGAATCCTTCCCGGATTCTCGGAGGAATCCTTCCCGGATTCTCGGAGGAATCCTTCCCGGATTCTCGGAAGAATCTTTCCCGGGTTCTCGGAGGATTCCTCCCAGTATTCTCGAAAGAATCCTCCTAGGATTCTTGGAGGAATTCTCCCCGGATTCTCGGAGGAATCCTACCCGGATTCTTAGAGTAATCCTTCCCGGAATCTCAGAGGAATCCTTCCCGGATTCTCAGAGGATTCCTTCCCGGATTTTCGGAGGAATCCTCCCTGGATTCTCAGTGGAATCCTCCCCGGATTCTCAGAGGAATCCATCCCGACTTCTCAGTGGAATCCTTTCCGAATTCTCGCAGGAATCCTTCTTAGATTCTCGGAGGAATTCTTCCCGGATTCTCGAAGAAATCCTTCCCAAATTCTCGGAGAAATCTTTCCCGAATTCTCAGTGGAATCCTTCCCGGCTTCTCAGTGGAATCATTTTCGGATTCTCGGAGGAATCCTTTCCGGATTTTCGGATGAATCCTCCCCGGATTTTCGAAGGAATCCTTCCTGGATTCTCGAAGGAATCCTTCCTGGATTTTCAGAGGAATCCTTCCAGGATTCTTGGTGGAATTCTACCCGGATTCTCGAAGGAATCCATCCCGGATTCTTGGAGAAATCCTTCCCGGATTCTTGGAGAAATCTTTCCCGGATTTTCGGAGGAATCTTTAATGGTTTCTCGGAGGAATCCTTTTCCGGATTCTCAGAGGAATCCTTCCCAGATTCAGAGAAATCCTTTCCGGATTATCAGAGGAATCCTTCTCAAATTCTCGGAGGAATCCTTCACGGATTCTCGGAGGAATCCTCCCAGGATTTTTTAAACAATCCTTCCCGGATTCTCAGAGGAATCCTTCCCGGATTCTCAGAGGAATCCTTCCCGGATTCTCAGAGGATTCCTCCCCGGATTTTCGGAGGAATCCTTCCTGGATTCTCGAAGGAATCCTTCCTGGATCCAAGAATCCTGGGAGGATTCCTCCGAGAATCCTGGGAGGATTCCTCCGAGAATCCTGGGAGGATTCCTCCGAGAATCCTAGGAGGATTCCTCCGAGAATCCTGGGAGGATTCCTCCGAGAATCCTGGGAGGATTCCTCCGAGAATCCAGGGAGGATTCCTCCGAGAATCCTGGGAGGATACCTCCGAGAATCCTGGGAGGATTCCTCCGAGAATCCTGGGAGGATTCCTCCGAGAATCCTGGGAGGATTCCTCCGAGAATCCTGGGAGGATTCCTCCGAGAATCCTGGGAGGATTCCTCCGAGAATCCTGGGAGGATTCCTCCGAGAATCCTGGGAGGATTCCTCCGAGAATCCTGGGAGGATTCCTCCGAGAATCCTGGGAGGATTCCTCCGAGAATCCTGGGAGGATTTCTCCGAGAATCCTGGGAGGATTCCTCCGAGAATCCTGGGAGGATTCCTCCGAGAATCCTGGGAGGATTCCTCCGAGAATCCTGGGAGGATTCCTCCGAGAATCCTGGGAGGATTCCTCCGAGAATCCTGGGAGGATTCCTCCGAGAATCCTGGGAGGATTCCTCCGAGAATCCTGGGAGGATTCCTCCGAGAATCCTGGGAGGATTCCTCCGAGAATCCTGCGGGGACCACCGCGAGAATCCCGCGAGGACTCCTCCGAGAATCCTGGGAGGATTCCTCCGAGAATCCTGGGAGGATTCCTCCGAGAATCCTGGGAGGATTCCTCCGAGAATCCTGGGAGGATTCCTCCGAGAATCCTGGGAGGATTCCTCCGAGAATCCTGGGAGGATTCCTCCGAGAATCCTGGGAGGATTCCTCCGAGAATCCTGGGAGGATTCCTCCGAGAATCCTGGGAGGATTCCTCCGAGAATCCTGGGAGGATTCCTCCGAGAATCCTGGGAGGATTCCTCCGAGAATCCTGGGAGGATTCCTCCGAGAATCCTGGGAGGATTCCTCCGAGAATCCTGGGAGGATTCCTCCGAGAATCCTGGGAGGATTCCTCCGAGAATCCTGGGAGGATTCCTCCGAGAATCCTGGGAGGATTCCTCCGAGAATCCTGGGAGGATTCCTCCGAGAATCCTGGGAGGATTCCTCCGAGAATCCTGGGAGGATTCCTCCGAGAATCCTGGGAGGATTCCTCCGAGAATCCTGGGAGGATTCCTCCGAGAATCCTGGGAGGATTCCTCCGAGAATCCTGGGAGGATTCCTCCGAGAATCCTGGGAGGATTCCTCCGAGAATCCTGGGAGGATTCCTCCGAGAATCCTGGGAGGATTCCTCCGAGAATCCTGGGAGGATTCCTCCGAGAATCCTGGGAGGATTCCTCCGAGAATCCTGGGAGGATTCCTCCGAGAATCCTGGGAGGATTCCTCCGAGAATCCTGGGAGGATTCCTCCGAGAATCCTGGGAGGATTCCTCCGAGAATCCTGGGAGGATTCCTCCGAGAATCCTGGGAGGATTCCTCCGAGAATCCTGGGAGGATTCCTCCGAGAATCCTGGGAGGATTCCTCCGAGAATCCTGGGAGGATTCCTCCGAGAATCCTGGGAGGATTCCTCCGAGAATCCTGGGAGGATTCCTCCGAGAATCCTGGGAGGATTCCTCCGAGAATCCTGGGAGGATTCCTCCGAGAATCCTGGGAGGATTCCTCCGAGAATCCTGGGAGGATTCCTCCGAGAATCCTGGGAGGATTCCTCCGAGAATCCTGGGAGGATTCCTCCGAGAATCCTGGGAGGATTCCTCCGAGAATCCTGGGAGGATTCCTCCGAGAATCCTGGGAGGATTCCTCCGAGAATCCTGGGAGGATTCCTCCGAGAATCCTGGGAGGATTCCTCCGAGAATCCTGGGAGGATTCCTCCGAGAATCCTGGGAGGATTCCTCCGAGAATCCTGGGAGGATTCCTCCGAGAATCCTGGGAGGATTCCTCCGAGAATCCTGGGAGGATTCCTCCGAGAATCCTGGGAGGATTCCTCCGAGAATCCTGGGAGGATTCCTCCGAGAATCCTGGGAGGATTCCTCCGAGAATCCTGGGAGGATTCCTCCGAGAATCCTGGGAGGATTCCTCCGAGAATCCTGGGAGGATTCCTCCGAGAATCCTGGGAGGATTCCTCCGAGAATCCTGGGAGGATTCCTCCGAGAATCCTGGGAGGATTCCTCCGAGAATCCTGGGAGGATTCCTCCGAGAATCCTGGGAGGATTCCTCCGAGAATCCTGGGAGGATTCCTCCGAGAATCCTGGGAGGATTCCTCCGAGAATCCTGGGAGGATTCCTCCGAGAATCCTGGGAGGATTCCTCCGAGAATCCTGGGAGGATTCCTCCGAGAATCCTGGGAGGATTCCTCCGAGAATCCTGGGAGGATTCCTCCGAGAATCCTGGGAGGATTCCTCCGAGAATCCTGGGAGGATTCCTCCGAGAATCCTGGGAGGATTCCTCCGAGAATCCTGGGAGGATTCCTCCGAGAATCCTGGGAGGATTCCTCCGAGAATCCTGGGAGGATTCCTCCGAGAATCCTGGGAGGATTCCTCCGAGAATCCTGGGAGGATTCCTCCGAGAATCCTGGGAGGATTCCTCCGAGAATCCTGGGAGGATTCCTCCGAGAATCCTGGGAGGATTCCTCCGAGAATCCTGGGAGGATTCCTCCGAGAATCCTGGGAGGATTCCTCCGAGAATCCTGGGAGGATTCCTCCGAGAATCCTGGGAGGATTCCTCCGAGAATCCTGGGAGGATTCCTCCGAGAATCCTGGGAGGATTCCTCCGAGAATCCTGGGAGGATTCCTACGAGAATCCTGGGAGGATTCCTACGAGAATCCTGGGAGGATCCTCCCATTCTTTTCCATTCCATTCTCGGAGGAATCCTCCCAGGATCCTCGGAGGAATCCTCCCAGGATTCTCGGAGGAATCCTCCCAGGATTCTCGGAGGAATCCTCCCAGGATTCTCGGAGGAATCCTCCCAGGATTCTCGGAGGAATCCTCCCAGGATTCTCGGAGGAATCCTCCCAGGATTCTCAGAGGAATCCTCCCAGGATTTTTTAAACAATCCTTCCCGGATTCTCAGAGGATTCCTCCCCGGATTCTCAGAGGATTCCTTCCCGGATTTTCGGAGGAATCCTTCTCGGATTTTCGAAGGAATCCTTCCTGGATTCTCGAAGGAATCCTTCCTGGATTTTCGGTGGAATCCTTCCCGGATTCTCGAAGGAGTCCTTCCCGGATTTTCGGAGGAATCCTTTCTGGATTCTCGGAGGAATCTTTCCTGGATTCTCGGGAATTTTTTTTACCGGATTCTTGCAGGAATCCTTCCCGAATTCTCGAAGGAATTCTTCCCGGACTTGGAGGAATCCTTCCTGGATTCTCGGAGGAATCTTTCCTGGTTTTTCGGAGGAATCCTTTTCCGGATTCTCGGAGGAATCCTTCCCAGATTCAGAGAAATTCTTCCCGGATGCTCAAAGGAATCCTTCCCGGATTTTCGGAGGAATTCTTCCCGGATTCTCGGAAGAATCCTCCCCGGATTCTCGGAAGAATCCTCCCCGGATTCTTGGAGAAATCCTTACCGGGTTCTCGGAGAAATCCTCCCAGGATTCTCGGAGGGATCCTCCCCGGATTCTCGGAAAAGTCCTCCACGGATTGTCGGATTCCTGGATTCCTGGATTCTCGGAGGAATCCTTTATAGATTTTCGGAGGAATCCTTCCTGAATTCTTGGAGGAATCCTTCCTGAATTCTCGGAGGAATCCTTCCCGGATTTTCGTAGGAATCCTTCCCCGATTTTCGAAGGAATCCTTCCTGGATTTTCGGAGGAATCCTTCCTGTATTCTTGGAGGAATCCTTCCTGGATTTTCGGAGTAATCCTTCCCGGGTTCTAGGTGGAATTCTTCCCGGATATTCGGAGGAATCCTTCCTGGATTCTCGGAGGAATCCTTCCCGGATTCTAGGTGGAATTCTTCCCGGATATTCGGAGGAATCCTTCCTGGATTCTCGGAGGAATCTTACCTAGATTCTTAGAAAAAAATCTTACCGGATTCTTGGAGGAATCCATCCCGGATTCTCGAAGGAATTCTTCCCGGATTCTCGGAGGAGTCCTTCCCGGATTCTCGGAAGAATCCTTCCTGGATTCTCGGAGGAATTCTTCCCGGATTCTCGAAGGAGTCCTTCTTGGATTTTCGGAGGAATCCTTCCCGGATTCTCGGAGGAATCCTCCCCGGATTCTCGGAGGAATCCTCCCCGGATTCTCGGAGGAATCTTTCCTGGTTTCTCGGAGGAATCCTTTTCCGGATTCACGAAGGAATCCTTTTCAGGAAGTATTCCTTCAAGAATCCAGGAACGTTTCTTCCGAAAGTCCTTTCCTTCTCCTCGAATCCAGGAATAATTCCTTCGAGAATTCTGGAAGGATTCCTTAGAGAATATGGGAAAATATTGACAACTAGTTGACCCGGCAGACGTTGTCCTGTATAGTAGGCGAAAGCGCGTTGTGATCTTCCCATGCAGAATTCCCAAATAAATCACAATTAGTTTTTGACGATTTACTCAACTTAACTCAAAATTGTTGAATAAGGAAATATAATATAAACCCGTCTGAAATTTGAACGAAGATATCTGCTGAATGAATAGGAAATCCATCCAGCCGTTTTTGAGTTATGTGGATACAAACACAGATCATTTAATTTTTATATATAGAGAGATCTTGAAGATTTATTTGAACCCTTTTTGAAAGCCTTATTGTACGTATTATATATGTTTTAAACAATTCCATTACATTTAATGTCAAATATTAATCCATTCATAAAAAAAACATTACTTTTTCAACTTACCTTCCAAGAATCGTCCAAGATTAGAACTCCTTTCTTCTTTCGACCATTAGCACTTCCACGGATTAAACCCAGACAGTTTTTCCTTTCAAGGCGAACGACTTATTCAAATCAGTAGAATATCCTTTGGGAATTTTCACCGTAAAACACTTCCGAAATGAAACATTATTCGCTTCACTGAATCTTTCGCACTCCGCACGCATTCAGGGGAACAGTAATCGTATTTTGATTAATTTACTAATCCCAAAATCATCTGTCGGAATCTTCCTTTTTATTAAATTTTATTTTGCACTATCATTATCCGAATACATCGACAATAATCATTCGAAGTTAGCAATGATTTTCAAACTAACAATAGGTATCTCATCAAACAATTTTCACCATTGGAAAAATTCGAACGCCGAGACAATTTTTGTTTTCCTTGAATCTCAGAACCTTTTTTTCTCGCCGATTGTCACAAAAAGGACATTAAACTTTAAAATTCTTCACAAAATTATTTCACCTTTGAAATCAAAATCCAAACACCATCTCGATCGTAATCCACTGGGTCACAATCACCACAATCCGATCGGAAAATTCACTCAACTATTTTCATTGAAAAATTCGCGATTTTTCACCAAAACATCAAAACTTCACTTCGCGAAGGCAACGATCCTGTCTGCGTATAACTGCGCGCGGCCATTGTATCCCTTTATCGATGTGTCTCGCTCTGTCGTGTTGGTTCGAAGGCGATTTCGCACAACTCTGCCATCTCACTTTTGCTCACGCAAGGGAGCTCTGATGTGCCTCCACCGACGCATATACATGCAAAACATGCATGCAAGAAACTTGTTTCGACAGGCGATTCTCTCGCGAGCGGCGACAAAGGAAAACCCAAACAGAGCGCTGTCAGAAAGGTTTGAAAGAAAACAAGGAGAGAGCTTTTGCGACTGCGAAAAGTGAGCTTTCACGTGAGGGACAGTCCGGATATAACTAGCGTTACTTTCGAAAAGAACCAATGTTTAGCAGACCTCTTCAAGTTTTCAAAAAAAAAAATCAAAGATTCAATTGACTTCTCCAAAGCGATGTGTAAAATAAAAGTGGGTGGTAATCCAGTTGCAGCAAAACTATCACAAACACTTTGAGAGGAATACTGCGGAATCACGCACACTTCTATTAATTTGGAGAAGTCAATTGCCCGAATAAAAAACTCCAATAGAATTACAATAGAAATAATTGTAACAATCCGATAAATTTTATTGTAATAACAATAAGCTGTATTGTTACCCACTGTAAAATAATAATAAAATATATTTCCAAGAAACCATTAAGCACTATGGTAAGCCGTTTATGTGCTATAAAATGGCTTCAAAATGCCTACAAGTTGTGATAAAGCATCGCATTGATAACCACCCGCTATAGGAGAATCCACGTAAAGGTTATTGATTTTATGTGTGTTTACCCATATATGTTACGCGAATTCACATAGCCACATAATGGATATGGTTGGATTTAAGTCAGGGTAAGTACTTTTAAAATTGAAATTAAAAATCGAAAAAAATACTGTTTTTTTTTTTCAGATTGGCCAGATTTTGAAAGAACATCGGGTGAATTTGTCAAGGCTCACACGTGCAGCACTTTTTCGATTTTAAAAATTGTTGACCTTAAATAAGCCAAAGAATCGACTAAGACAATGCAACGAGATACAGTTTTGATGGGAAACGTCAATTGGGTTAGGGGTATGCATAATGCTTACGATTATAGTACGTTCAGATTATGAGCTATTGCTGTTTGCATTGAAACTTTTCGTTTCGTCGTTGAAGACAATGACATTTGTCTCCAGCGACTGCTTCCCCTATAGACCTTTTATGCATGTTTTTCACTCATACATGAATAATACTATCAAAACTTGCATTTGACAATGAAAAATTTACCTAAAAGCTTCAGTTTTTGACATCGGTGCACTCACACAAACAATCGACATTAATTGTCAAAAATCAGGGTTACCAACTTTATAACTTTCTCCTTGTCGCCGAGTCTTGCGCTGAGTGCTCGGCGCGGAAACCCAAAGGTGGGAATAAAATTTTGGGATTTATGCGCAATATATCAGTTGATATAGCGAATCTTGACATGAGATGCCATATGCATTATTTCCAGTGAAAACTAGATGTACAAACACTGATGTCAAGATGCTCTATATCAATTGATATAGCTCATAATCTGAACGTACTATTACTTGGGTACGTTAAAAAATAAACAAATTCAATTTTCATACCCTTCGATAGCATCCTCTAATAGCTACTAATCGTATAAAAATATTCCGCATCTTCAATTTAATTACTTAGGAAAAACTAATTTTTGATTGGGCCTACAACGTGTTATTTTCAAAATATTGTGTAGGTCCACCCAAGGGGTAAACCACTCGGCACACTTTCAAAATGGGTAATTGTGCCCACTGTGCCTTATGTTGTGCCGAAGTGTGCCGAAAAAGTGCCGAGAAAAAAAAACTTTTGTTTTGGCCACACTGGTTATGATTAGCTATTTGGCATCACGGGGTAATGTTTATGTTTTGTGAAAAAAAAAACAAAAATAGGAACGCTTCGAACGGCAGCATTATTTGCAGGTAAACTAATTCCGTTTGATATCGTTGGCAGCTCCGCAGACCTCAGTGGATATAACACGCAGAAAGACATATTTAAATATGTTTAACGTTACGCTACCCGTGCGTCACTTACGCCACCCACAACGGAAACTCTTCATAGGACCACCACTGCCACTGCCATCGGGACTGGCTGGTATCACCACAAGTGACCGGCATAGTACTAGTTCCACAAGTAAGTTCCATAAAATTTATCATCCGTACAGTTTGATTACAATGTCCGTCTTCAACCTTCATCATAACGGCATATCTGGAAAAACCTCCAGCCAGTCAGCAGTCGCACGAGATCAGACCAGGCGAGGAAATTTTGTCGACTAATGCCGAACCGTTTGTCGCAATGGATCGATAAACATGCCCAACCGAAATAGTTTCATCCGATAGCCGTTCCAAAAGTACCTCTCAACAACATCGGAAGGACATCTCAAAGTGGCGAAGGATCCGGCGGCAAACAACTGAAAACAGTAACAATGTGAACCTGCTAGGTGCTGATATAGAGGTAACAATCGACGTTATCATCGTTCTTTACAGTAATAAGAATTTAATGAGAAAAATTATGAATAACTATATAATTTTATATTTTAATGCATATATAAATGAATAAAACTGGTTTTAGAGAAGATGAGGTAGGGTCATAGACTGTGGAAGGGAGACTGTGACTGCGGATGGTAAATCAAATCCTTTGATTAATGTAGTGTTTGGTGTATGTCACTAATAATTCTCTTATTCCTGGGGTAGACTAAGGCCGTAACAAATTTTGGAGTAGTTTTCATCCACTTTCGTGGTAACTTGTTTGTTGCTTGAAGGGGAATACATTGTGGAATTTAGAATGAAGCCCATTTTGGTGGGCTGTCTGTCTTGCGATGCCGCATATCGAGGATGCCCAGCAAATAGTATACCAGCTTAGCATACGGAGTCATTCTTTGGAGCCTTCGTTAAAAAGGTGATTTTTTTTTGGGGCAGGTATTTCTCCGGCACTTTATGGTCAACTTTTTTACAACGTCCGAAAGCCCAGCTTGGGAAACGAAGTGGAGCGCTATGTTACGTTCGTTGTCTGGATTTTTAACGTCGATGCCCGGCAACTGGAGAAACAGCTCCAAAAAGATACGGCCGTCCTTCCGCTTCTATTTGTCGTGATGAGTGTTTCCCATGAAATGCCGTTTTTCAGAATGTCCCGAAAGATATCTTGCAGCAGGTATTCGTTGGCTTTACGGATACCACGGAAACATCCCACGAAGAATGGTTTTATGTTTATTTCATTTCAAACACGTTGGCATCTGATGGTTTGACAACCGCACTTGACAGTCCAGCTGTCAAACTCAGAAAGGGTGCCCAGATGTGCCGGAAGTGTGCCGTACTGTGCCGTGGGCACATTGTGCCGAGTGGCTTACCCCTTGAGGTCCACCCTAAAAAACGGCCAAGCCTTTCGTTTTTTTTTCTGTTAGGAATTAGCCTTCTCCAACTTCGGGGCCGATAACGGGATTTTTTTCCGAATCGTCATCAGCTCGAGCTCAGAGAGAAAAAATCTCTCTCCCGAAAAGCCTTATAGACGAATCCAAGTAAAAATAAGAAGAAGACACACGACGGTGTTAACCTGGGTGGTGCGGATAGAATCGATTTGGTTGTCAAAGTGAAGCCAAAAACTTTGGCAGACCCTAGAGATCGTTCAAAAATTACGTCCATGGTTTTTCGGCATTTTCAACCCTCCTCCTCCCTCCTGTCACAATCAGTCACAAATCACTGAACCCCCTCCCTCCCCTGTAGGTACAACTGTTATTTATATAAAGGTTCGTCTTCTTTGTACACTTTTTTTACAAGAAACTTAGTGAGAACTAACTCCCTTAATAGCAAATTCCAATCCTTTTTTTTCTTATCAACTTGTTACTAAAATGTTTTCTTGTCGGACGTAACACAAGACGAGACTCCTCCCTCCCCTGTCACAAACTGTCACAAATTTTAGAACCCCCTCCCCCCTCAAACCTTGGACGTATTTTTTTAACATCCCCCTACAGCACAGCATACACACTTAAAATAAATCGCCGAATTCGGTAAAATTTTACCGAAATCTCAAAAGCAATGTTCGGTAAATAATTTTACTGATTTTCGGTGATTTTGACAGTTGAACAATGGAAAAAATTACAAAAAAATCTGTAAAATAATTACCGAACAGTTCTGCTGTTGAGATTTCGGTAAAATTTACCGAATACTGTGAAATGAGTTAAGTGTGTAGGAAGATATTTTAAAATGCTTATAATAAGAGTAAAATCAGCAGTGATTCAAATCGTTCGGGGCTGTCAGTTTGAATATGAATCTGGAACATTCATTTTCCCAGCAGCTGTTCTAGATTCATTTTTATACCAGTCAAATGTCAAAAAAATAAAACTGGTATAACGCTCCGTTCTATTTTCTGCAGATTTGAACCACGATTGAATCACGAGATTCAAATATTTGTCAATTGTCTTGGTGTATGAATGCGTCATTTTATCTACGGATCAATCAACTTTGCAATTACGGCGCCTTTCTTGGCAGCAACATAATGAATTCATTTAATTGAAAATTTGAAAAACATGATTGGAACACTGCTGGAGAAACCAACAAGTTTGTTCTATTTTGCTCCAGATGCAAACTCAAACTGCAAATTCTAGACAAATTGTAATTAAAATCTGATTGATGTACGATACGGAAAAAGTTCCGAACTGTATAATACACGGTTAGATGACTTTACCCATTAATGGGTACTGTGTTATTGTTGATATTATTCCCACCGTGAAAAATTCACCCATTTTCTTGAAAAGTGCCACTACCCATTTTAATGAGTAGTGGCGCTTTTTGAAGAAAATGGATGAATTTTTCACGGTGGGCATAATATCAACAATAACACAGTACCCATTAATGGGTAAAGTCATCTAACCGTGTAGATACATTTTTTTGGAAAATATAAAGTCTCGGGTACTTTTTCAAAACGGCGTATGTCGCAAATTGTAAACAAACCCGTTTTTAACAGCATATGGCATTAAATTCATCTAAAAATGTGTATATCTTCAAAGCTACATGAAAATGTGTTTTTAAAAATGTAAATCAATTTTTTTCAAAACGGTGTAACATCATTGTTGAAAATATTGCACATACACCGCTTAGCAGAAAATGTACTTTAAAAGGTTTTTTCGAACAACTAAATAGTTTAAAACATGCGTCTGCTTGTACTTCTTCATCACTGATTTCAAAATTTAGCATGTTGCTAGAATATTCTGATTTTCGTTAAGAAAAACATTTTACGTTGTTTTTCTGCAGAAAATGTTGTTACGTCGTGTTGTAAGTGTTGCAATTTTTTGACGCATGTGCGTGAAACGTTTCAACTTGACGCAACATTTCGACGTATCAACAATGCAGCGTACGGAGCAGCGTAACATTTCGACGAAAGTAGCATGACCTCGGTCATGCTGACGTATCAAAACGACGTATGTGATTTATTTGTTGCAGAACGTTGTAACATATATTTTTATCAAAATAACTGAAATGTTCACACGCAGTGCAGATTTCAGGGTCAGTGACGATGAACCTTTTCATAATGTATCGTTGAGGTGTATTCAATTGCAGTAAAAATGTTTTGTTTCTAAATAGGAATAAAAATAAATTCTGAAAACTTCCAAGCTCATTTTCTCAGCTTGATCAAAATGTTACATACGCCGATTTGAAAAAGTTCCCGAGAAGTTTAATTTTAATGGGTTATTTCGACATAGTTGTTTCATAAGGGCCGAAGTCGCAAATGTAAACAAATCGAGTTTATGTCATAGATCGAACCTCCTGGAAACGTACTATATGTAGCATTTGCAAAATGGCACAAAATGTTGTTGCTGTAAAAACAGAGAAATACAGAAGGGCGATATTACATTTCCGTTGGAATTTTTTTCTCGGTGCGATTGCGCCCCGTTTTCTCCATGGTAGCAAAAGGGCTAAACTGTGTTCCATTTTTGCATTATGACACTTCGTTCTTGCATCAAAACACATGTGAGCAAAAGGGCTAAACGGTACTTTGAAAACACAACGGGCGATGCAAACAGGCGATACTGACAAACAGGTTGACAGCCGGGCGTGGAATTTGGGCGAAAAGGTGTTGTCAAAACATTATGGCGCATTTCTGAAGGGCGCAAGTGTACTTCGTTAGAAAAAGGACGACTAATTCTTTAATCATATTTTCAAATCGAAATAAATCCGAAGTAAATTTTATTTATATGTGGATTCAATGATTAGATATGGATGAACTTCATGCAAACTATTAACATTTAAAATAACATCTACTCTTTGAAATACAATTGAAAATATGTCATGGAACATTCCAACCCATTTTTCTCCATTCGAGCTCATTGCGACATTGGCCCTTATGAAACAACTGTGTCGATTTACTTGTTCGCATGAGTCCTATCCCTCTTCATTCAAAAGCTTTTCAGCATTGTAAGCGACGCTCCCAGCTAAACAAAAAATGTCAGAAAACAAAACGTCAAAAATTGCCATCGAAAAAGTTGCAGCCTCGGAGCGGATCGCCCGCAGCTTGATGGAAGTGGAAAGCAGCTCGGTATCGCGAAGAATATCGTTTCCAATCTGCGCTAATTATCGCCACTAGAGTAGTGCGATTGGTGGTAATCTTTCGTAATTCGGTCGCAGTGAGTAGCCTTCGGTGTCGCGCTTGTGGAAACCGTCACATTTTCGGGCGGAAACCCCCACTGTTTTCGAGTGCTGATTGTGGCGCTTTTGGGTGTTTCTTTTACGCCGTGATTACGCTCCGTTGGATCCCATAAGGAATCGATCCCAAGGTGTGCTGGCCCTAGTGCAGAGGTACTGTTGTTGGTAAACGACTCTTTCGAAGGTTTCGTTGTCCTCTTTGGTTTCAACACCTGAGCAGGTAGATAGAGGAGGAATGTAAAAATTAGTTGCAGCTACCTGTGTCAGTCGAAAGAAAACGGAGCGGAATCGAACGAGTGTGGTTGTGTAAGGAGAGTGTGATCGCGTTTTTTTTTTGTGTGCTGGATTCGAATAAAGGCAAACAACAACAGCAGCAGATGCTGCTGATGCTGATAATTGCAAAAGACATAAGAAATCCGTCGTAACTCGTAACCCGCCTCGGTGTGCTGCAGATCGAGAGCGATCGCGTTTGCTCAAATAAAGAGACTTCCCATCCGCAAAGTTTCCGAGCAAGGTAAACATCCATTACACAGGTCGTACGGTTTTGTGATTTTTCTAAAGTTAACCATTCTGGATAAGTAATTTGAGTCAAATCACCATTCAAGTTGGTTTTTCATCTTCTATGCATTCACACTTAATTTAAAGTTCTTAATACTCAAAGAAGAACCCTATCGGTTCTACAGCAACTTCTGAAGTTATTTTTTCAAATGTTACACAGTGTGATTAGAAGCGAAAGGAAATTTAGCAATAGTTGATGAGTGTTGTGCGCGATTGTAAAGAAATAAGTTTATCGAAACGGAATCTGTGTTTTTGTTGTTGTTTAAGGTGTAAGAGTGCGTAAAAGCCCGAAGCGAAAGTGAGGGGAGGGCTATGGAATGTCTCGGATTGACGAATCGTTATTGATGAAGAAATAAAATACTCGCCCTGCAAATAAAGTGACAACAGAAGTCATTCCGGATAGTCGATTTAGGAGACCAACAGTCACAGCAAAATGGGTCTGCTGTTCGCCAAAATATGGAGTCTCTTTGGGAATGAAGGTAGGTCCTGTTTTCGATTCGATTCAGTTTCAGCTCACCAATCTATATTCCTAAAAAAATTGCCCTTGAACGGAACTAGTTTTTGATTTCATCGTCGTCAGCTGACAGCTAGACGTAGGAAGTTGAGCACAGAAAGAAACTTGATTGCCCCAGTAGGGGTAGTCGTCTGCGCTTGAGATGTAGATGATTAATTTATGAGTGAGTTTCCTCATCGCAGTCACAAGTTCGGTGGCGGGCGATGTTTAATTGCTCTTCCGTCGTTGTCAATTAGCAAGGAAGATAACTTGTCTGGCAAACTGCGTACCAGCAGCATCAAGCATTTCGACATAATGTAGAATAGGGAGAGTGAAATATGAGAATGGGCTAACGCCGTTAGGCGGCGGTGCTATTGATGGGAAATGAGTTTGAGATGAGTTTATTGCCCGCATATACTATTATTGCTATTGGTAAGATCATTTGGTTTTAATTTTTTCATTGCTCTTCATTTCAAATATGATTTTCCTATAAAAATGTAGATAGTGAAATTAGGCGGTTTACATAAATAATTGAGAATCAATCAATGGGTGTTTTCAATAAACTTTTTGAATCATTTCATCGATGTTTAATAAAAAAGAAGAAATCTTTGTGCTCTGACCCAAGAAAAAAAATCTATCGTGTTTTCTATTTTTCAGCTTTTTAGCTCACATTAATGCGATTCCGTGTCCACCAATCAGCTGCTTAACGAACGTGCATTAAACTGGTTTTCCTTCAAATCAAATTGAATCACAATTTAATTCTTTCCCACAGATCCTCTACTAGCCACAGATCCAGGGCAATGGTAAACGCAAGTCGTGTCGTTCGTGTCTCTTTCATTTACTTCGATATCATTCGTTCATTGGCGCAATCCTATGCAAATAACCGAAAGGCGCTCAAACATCAGCGATTTGAACAATTTGCATGCAATCCCAATTTCGCTTATTCACCGTCCTATGCTAATTGAAAGCGACGTGCGTATTCAAGCAGTTCTACTGACCGGAACAAAAATGGAAAGTGTAAGACGTTAAAACTTGTTTTGGGGATTCAACGAAGGCGCTCATGGCTACGACGCGGCGCTAATCTTTGAAGTATCACATGGTTTGACCATCAGAGTTGTAAATGTGTCGGTCGGAGCTCCAATTACTAAAACAGCCCTTCCGAGTAAGCGGATTGACGGTCCATTTGCTGTAGGCATTTTTATGTAAGAGACTCAAGTGTCTCACAACAAAGAGTAGGGGGCTGTCAAGAGATCACTGAGTTCGCGTATTGCATTATTTTTTGTGTACAATTGCGAAACGAGTTTATCCTACTTCTTTTATCGCATATTTTTCTGTGCGCAGGAGGGGGCAATTGGCACGCGCTATCGTGCCTATGAAAACATATTTGATAATGGCAACTGGCTCATTATTCATAACACGACAAGTCATCTGGTTCCAGCGTCTAATGATAGTCGCACTATCTGTCGCTTTGATTGCCTACGGACAGGTTCCGCGTGCTCGTTTGTTTTGATTTATTTACATTCCTCATTAAGCTGGGACGTGAGAATGATGAGCACGTGTTTGACTGCATGCTGAGATTTTCCATTCTTTTTTTTTTTTTATTTACTTCTTAAAAAAAAAATTATTTTTTTTTCAATTAGATCCAGATCGTTGAAATAATTCTTTGGTGTATTGCGATATTTATGACGAATTTGTTATACTATTTTGGATTTTTTTAGAATATTTGTCGATGAGCATCAGTGTTGGGCTAACGATCGGAAAAGCACGTTTTTTGCGGATTTGCACTTCCAGTTGCAACAAATAAATTTGAACAAATTTTGAGCATCCCTGTTATGCATACGGTGATAATTCGATGCCTAATGGAATCACCTTATACACTGGAGTCGGTTTTTACGCGGGGGATACGTTCCGCGTAAATCAAAACCGCGTAAAAAACGCGTAAATCCCAAAAACCGCGTAAAAAACGACTTCACTAATATTCGTTTTTTGTGGTTTTTATGTGTTTCCGAACCTTTTTTGAAAACCACGTAAAAAAACCGCGTAAATACCTAAAATTGCGTTAAAAAACCGCGTAAATCCCGAAAGCCGCGTAAAAAACGACTTTCAATAAAAAAAAAGGTTTTACGCTATTTTCACGCGTAACCAAAGGTCTGTCGACCTGTTGCAAATATGGTGCATACTCCTTGTGCTACATAGAATAGAATGTGTATGAAGAATAACTTCTCGGCCATCCAAGAAATTCCTGAAGTAAAGCCTTTTGATCTACACGCGTAACCAAAGGTCTGTCGATCTGTTCCAAATATGGTGCATGCTCTTTGTGGCACATAGAATAAAATGTGAATGAACAATAGCTTCTTGGCCATCCGAGAAATTCCTGGAGTGAGGCCTTTTAGATCTACACGCGTAACCAAAGGTCTGTCGACCTGTTTCATATATGGTACATGTTCCTTATTGTAAATAGAATATAATGTGTACACAGCATAGTTTCTTGTCTCTCCAAGAAATTCCTGCAACAAGGCCTTTCGATCTACACGCGTAAACAAAGGTCTGTCGACCTGTTTCAAATAAATTGCTTGCTCCTTGTGGTACATGGAATAAATTCCGAGTAAAAATAGTCACGTAAATAACGACCCAAGTCAGGGACGTTGTACGGGCCGGACAGGAGAGCTCCGAGACCGACTGCCACAGCAGATGCTGGACAGATGCACAGTGGTTAAGATTCAACTGTGTTGCTTGCGTTGCTTCTTCTTGTTTTCCTCTCCGATGGACTTCTCGCTTCTCACTTCTTCCTTCTCACATCTCACTACTCACTTCTCGGCTCTCACTTCTCATTTCTCCCTTCTTATTTCTCACTTCTCGCTGCTCACTTCACACTCCTCACTACTTCCTTCTCACAAATTACTTCTCATTTCTCACTATTCTCTTCTCACTTCCTTACTTCTCGCTTCTCACTTTACACTTCTCTCACAGAAAGGGCTACTCACTCCTCACATATTACACCTTTTTTTCTCATTTCTCACTTCTCACTTCGAGTTAACGGCAGTGGCCCAATGACCTTCGGGACTGATGGCCTTAGCTCTAATGACCCAGCATCGTACCTCCATTAAATACTCTAAGTGTTTTCCCTTGAAAAAGATTTAGAATATTTTTTTGAAAACCGCGTAAAATCCGAAATCCTTGTAAAAAACGACTTTTGCAAAATCGATAAAAGATCAACTTTTTACAATTTTTACGTGATTTCAAGACTATTTCAAGAAATCGCGTCAAAAATTAAATCCTCGTGAAAAAAACCGCGTAAATCCCAGAATCCGCGTAAAAAAAGTCGCGTAAAAAGCGACCCCAGTGTACTAGAGAAATGAAGATAAATGCATTTGCTAACTGAAAGTCAATAAATCGACTTTTAAGTAACCATGAAGCTATATATGCTTCTAAATAATACAGCACACCAAAAGTTGACTTGACCTTGAGCTTGATTGACTTCCCGTAGTTGCTGCTCCATTATTATCAGATCAGCAGCTCTTGCACAGAGAACCAACAGATGTTTGCTTGGGACTAGCACTCATCTTTAATGTACAAGTACAGGTGATCTCATTTGTTAGGTCACACTGGTTCCTGCCACGTCAGAATGCAATGTAGGGAAGGGGAAGGAAATGATGATGCAATCACTCGCCCACTTCAAGCCGAATATACCTCTGCACTTGCCATGAATTCAATTTTATTGGAATTTTTGGTGAGGTTGCCCAGCTAATATGATAGAAGATAGCAATTGATGGTATTCTAATTGGATATAGGAAACGAGCTTTTCCGTTCATTTCAAATTCTAGCAGCTACTACCTACTAGAATAGTCAATTTGAAGCTATAGTATAGAAATGGAAACGGTATGGATGTCTATTCCTGTTGTTCCAAAATTGACTTAAAGTGAAAAAAGTCCCTTTATCACGACCGAAATAATGGTTCATTATTTTAACATGTTGAAACAAAGCATCAGTAATGCATCATTGCATTCGTATAGCTGAGCTAGTGTATCGTTGCTTGATAAATGCCTCTTTATATCGTTGAAACTGATCTAATGCAAATAGGATTTAGTATGCTAGTTTGTGATAATTAATGCTTGGTGATCACTTGGGCTGAACCTTCCAAAAATTGCTAGACCTTACCCATTAGTTCTATTCAGCCGCGCAGTAAAAAAAAATTCATATGAGGGTTTGAACGAAATTTTTCTTCAAAAAAAAATGGTTCTTGCGGAATGGGGGTGGGGGTAACTCCAACAAACAATTTACTAAATTTCTGTGACATATAACCAGAAAGACTATTTTCCATACACTAGCGCAACCAAGCGGATGAATACAAATAATAATCACAATGTTTCTTACCATCCGAACAAGTTTGTAAATGTCGGAAACTTTCTAAATTTTACATACTCCCTACCTGAGTGATTACCAAAATTAACTATTTCCTTATAACGTTCGAATAACAAATCAAATTGTTTTTCATCGCTTTGGTTTTGAGCCCCGAACAACTTTGTAGAAGCCGACAGCGTTCTACATTTTACAGATTTCGAGATACACTCAACCCTCTTTTTACGGCAGTTTTTTATACATCACTTCGTTTTACGGCCTCCTTTTTACGGCACGTGACGTAAAAAGAATTTGAAACATTATTGACATCCAAAAGTAAGCCTATAAGAAGGCCCTCTTAGCAACCCAAAGAACAAAGTAGATGCTTTGTATATTCATCATTTGCCTTCAACAATTGTTCCGTTCCATGTCATCCAAGAATTTCCTGGAGTCTACACGCGTAACCAAGGACCTTAGATCTACAAGCGTAGCGAAAACGCTGTTATATCTTGTAAAAAATGGCTTATGCCCTATTTGATATATTAAACCACATTCCGTTCCAGGACATACAAGAATTCCCTGGAATATAGGTCTTGAGGTCTACCAGCGTAACCGAAGGGCTATTATCTCTTTTTTTTAAATGGATCATGCTCTATATGATCTATAAAACCAAACTCAATATGCCTTAAGCAGCCGTTCCTTTCCTGGTCATCCAAGAAATCCCTAGACTCATCAGCCGCGGATTCATCCCAAATATGTCCTCCGAGTATTTGTCTTTCACTTGCGTCTCAAATGTAGGCATATGAGTTGTTCTAAGATCTCCAAATTGTCCTTGAGTTTGAATCAAATGGTCTGCCGAATCAACCAAGGCTTCCATGATGTCCCCAGCCGCGGTATCAACCCAATTATGTCCTCCGAGTATTTGTCTTTCACTTGCGTCTTAAATCCAGACATATGAGATGTAGTAAGATCTTCAAATTATCCTGGAATTTAAATCAAATGGTCTGCCGAATCAACCAAGGTTTCCATGATGTCCATAGCTGCGGTAATAACCCAATTATGTCCTCCGAGTATTTGTCTTTCACTTGGGTCTCGAATCCAGACATATGAGATGTAGTAAGATCTCCAAATCGTCCTGGAGTTTGAATCAAATGGTCTGCCGAATCAACCGAGGCTTCCATGACCCATAGCTGCGGTAATAACCCAATTATGTCCTCCGAGTATTTTTCTTTCAATTCCGTCTCAAATCCAGACATATGAGATGTAGTAAAATCTCCAAATCATCCTGGAGTTTGAATCAAATGGTCTGCCGAATCAACCAAGGCTTCCATGATGTACATAACTGCGGTAATAACCCAATTATGTCCTCCGAGTATTTTTCTTACAATTGCGTCTCAAATCCAGACATATGATATGTAGTAAGATCTCAAAATCATCCTGGAGTTTGAATCAAATGGTCTGCCGAATCAACCGAAGCTTCCATGATCTCCCTAGTCGTGGTATCAACCCAATTATGTCATCCAAGTATTTGTCTTTCACTTGCGTCTCAATTCCAGGCATATGAGTTGTTTTAAGATCTCCAAATTGTCCTGGAGCTTGAATCAAATAGTCTGCCGAATCAACCAAGGCCTTCATGATGTCCCCAGCAACCCCAGTAACAACTCGAGCAGCATAAGTCAGACACTCATCCCAAGGAACATTTTTAGTTCTACTTCGGTCATGAAAACCATTATTTGCTCTACATGACTTCGGTAAAATCAGCATAAAACTAAAATGTTTGTAGGGATGGTTGTAGCCATTTGATTGTGACTAAATTCGGTCAATTCATATGGGATATGCTCTTTTTGATCCATAGAACCAAAGTGAATACGGCTTCAACTATTGTTCCATTGCAGATCATCCATGAATATCAACCATCCTTGAAATATAAGCTTCACGGTCAACACGCGTAACCAAAAAGCTGTTATCTCTTAAAAAAACTTGCTCATACCCGTTTTGATCCATAGGACTGGTAATTTAGAAAAGTCATGGAGTACTGGTCTTTAGGTCTACAGGATTATTATTTTTAAATGGTTCATCCCATTTTGATCCATAGATCCATATTAGATACGCATTCAACAATTATTCCATTACAGGTCATATATATTAAAAAAAATTGTATATATGGTATTGATACCATACCAGTGGAGTTGATACCATGGCTTAGGACATCATGAAATCTTTGGTTGATTCGATAGATCATTTGATTTAAGCTTCAGGACAATTTGGAGATCTTAGAACATCTCATATACCTGTATTTGAGACGTTAGTAAAAGACCAATGCTCAGAAGACAAAATTGGGTTGACACCGCGGCTGGGGACATCGTGAAAGCCTTGTTTGATTCGGCAGAACATTTGATTCAAACTCCAGAACAATTTGGAGATCTTAAAACATATCATATGCCTGGATTTGAGACGTAAGTGAAAGACAAATAATCGGAAGACATAATTGGGTTGATATCGCGGCTGGGGGCACCATGGAAGCCTTGGTTGATTCATTACACAATTTGATTCAAACTCTAGGACAATTTGAAGATCTTACAACTCATCATATGTCTTGTTTTAAGACGCAAGTGAAAGACAAATGCTCAGAGAACATAATTGAGTTGGCAGCACGGCTTAGGACATCATGAACGGTTTTTTTTGTTTCGATAGAACATTTGATTTAAACTCCAGGACAATTTAGAGATCTTACAAATTCTCATATACCTGTATTTAAGACGTTAGTAAAAGGCCAATACTGAGAAGACAAAATTGTGTTAATACCGCGGCTCTGGGTATAGTAGAAGCCTTGGTTTATTCTGTAGACCATTTGATTCAAACTCCTGGACAGTTTGGAGATCTTAATACATCTAATATACCTGGACTTGAGACGCAAGTGAAAGACAAATACTCGGAAGGCATGATTGGGATGATACCGCGGCTGAGGACATCATGCAAGCCTTAGTAGATTCGATAGACCATTTGATTCAAACTCCAGGACAATTTGGAGATCTTAAAACTTCATACATGCAAGAATTGAAGACGGAATTGGAAGACAAATAATCGGAGGACAAAATTGGGTTGACACCGAGACTGGGGACATCATGAAAGCCTTGGTTGATTCGGTGGACCATTTGATTAAAACTCCAGGACAATTTGAAGATCTTACAACACCTCATATGTCTTGTTTTGAGACGCAAGTGAAAGACAAATCCTCGGAGGACATAATTGAGTTGATACCACGGCTTGGGACATCATGAAGGCTTTGGTTGATTCGGTAGACCATTTGATTCAAACTCCAGGACAATTTGGAGATCTTATAACATCTCTTGGATTTGGAGAGATCTTACAATACCTCATGTCAGACGCAAGTGAATTAGCTTTAAATTATTTACCTCAAAATTGGATCTGTGGCATGAACTCGAAAAATCATAAAACTTATACAGGCATACCTCGATAATACGTACCCTCGATAGTGCGTACCCTCGATAGTACGTACTCTCGATTGTACGTACATTTTACCTCGATAGTGCGTACATAAATTTTTTTTTGTTCAATTTTCTGTACGATTTTTGTAAATATTTGAATATGCTTTGATCATGGCACATGCGGGGGTCCTTCATATGTTACGTAATAATTTCACAACTGATTTGAACACCATCGTGAGGTTATAACGAATTTAGTAGCAAAACTTTGAAAAAAGCGGCGTGTCATAAATGTTTGCCAGTCTTACGTAACATATATTATACAATCATTTAAAACAATTGAAGGTACATCTGAAACAGCTGAGCGATGCGGAGCGCGTCCAAGCCCTCATAAAGCAGAATATCAGCAAGAGGAATTCTTTTGTCTTGGACGCGTTCGCACACGCACTCGCGTGAGTTTGTCACCGGCATAAGAGTGTTATCAGCAATAATTGAAATTTTATGGGTATGATTTTCTTAGAAAGCAGATTAGCTATAAGCTATAAGTGGATTGAACAATTATTATGTTTATGAATTATTTTATCTATCAAGGAAATTAGTTCCAGTTCTAGAACCCTTCCCCAAGCATTAGTTCATCTGATAGACCAGAAAATATTTCCCCGAGGAGTAAATTAATTCCATCATGGGAATGGTGATTCATAAAATTGAATTTTCGGCAAGATATTTTACTGTTTAATTAAGTTTACATTAAGTTTAGTTCCACAATTTTTTTCTTGAGAAACAAATTAGCAGCGTTACTAAAATGAGGAAAAATTTTGGTCGAAAATTTCCTCTGAGACGTCTTACTGGGATTTCCGAAGAAGTTTATCCTGGAACAGTAGTTCCTCCCAAGGGTTCTTCCTGGGATACCTTGGTAGTTTGGTCGAAAATTCCATACATGATTTAACTCAATATTCTATCTAGACCTGCGCGCTGATTGAAATTTTATCGACGGTGAGGCGTGATAGATCATTTTCACCCAGTGGCAGTGGCGTGAGTCAGCGTGAAATAATTTCGTGTATTACAAGTTTTCCGGAATTTATCTGGATGTTCCTCTAGGAATTCCTCCGAAAAATTCTCCGGGAATTCCTACGGGAGTTTTTCCAGATATTTCTCTGATAGTTTTTCCAGGAATTCCGCTGGAAGTTCCTGTAGGATTTTCTCCGCGAATTTTTACAAAAATTCTCCGAACATCCATCTTAAATTATAGCCAAATATTTCTTCGTTAATCCTTCCAAATATACCCTCTAAATTCCGTTATTTTCACGGTAACTTTTTAATTCCATCAAGATCTCTCCATTAATTACTTCGACACTTCGAGGTCTTTCCGGAAATTCTCGTTGAATTTCTTCAGAAACTCACGTGGAAGCCCTTGATACGCACGCCCCGGGAATTCTTCCAGAAATTCCTGCAAGAACTCTCCCGGAAAATTGTTCCCGGAAATACTCGCTTCACGCGTAAGAAAAGAGTGTTATTTACTAGAAATGCCATACTCGCGCGAACCTACTGCCTGTATTTTTTCTAGCGCCTGATTTGTTCGCGTGTACGGGCAGAGCAATGACAAAAAGCAGGGCAGTTTTTTTCACGAGTAAAAATCACGATCGCGAGTATTTGAGGTTACTTCGAATAAAATGGATAAACTTCACACATAAATACAAAAACAATGAACAAATCTCGCGCTTAACTGTATTGATCGATTTCGGGGTTCGCTTTTCTGTTTTCTCTGCGATTAGTTGGTAGGCAAGAAAAGTCAAAACAAGCATGGCCTACTTCTTGTTTTATGAACAAGGTTCACAGATTTCCACCACTGGTCAAAACTCTTTCGGAATTACCTACAAAAATTCCCCTAGAAATTCCTCTGGTAATTATTTAAGGGATTCTCCCGGAAGACACTGCAGCCATTCTCAAAATTACTACGGTACACACTTAGAATATTTTACAGTATACGGTAATTTTTTACCGAACTTTCAACAGCTGAACGTTCGGTAATCAGTTCGGTAAACGAAACGAGTACCGATCGTTCGGTAGTTTGATTTTTCGATGATCTGTCAAAAAGTACCGTACAGTTCGGTAATTCGAAAAGCGAAATTACCGAACGCTCCGGTACTTTTTTATTCAGAAAAATATAAAAATATAAATGTGTTTTTCAATTTCAATGATAGTTAAACAAAATACATAAACAAATGCGGTTTCCAACAAAGATTTTATTTTTCAATTTGTTTTTCGGCTAAGGTTAATAATACATTTTTGGTACGTCTTTCATACACGAAACGAAAGGGTCAATAAGGATCGCTTTTTCTGTTCCATTCCGCAAAAAGCTAAACGCGTGATTTTCCATGGAAAATCTCTCTGATTGGAGAAGCTGAAAAGAAAATTATTGCGGTGAAAAAACATACTGCGTAGATCATGAATGTTAAGTACCTGCTATTATTCCTCCCATCAACGGCTCTGCGTGATTGCTCATTTCGTTGTGTTGTTGGTCCGCTGGAAAAAAAAAATCTTCAAATGAAAGCAATTCCCTTCCCGATCACACAAGTAGACAAACATGGATTTTGACAGATTTAGTTTACCGTAGTCCTGTAATGATAAGTTTGTTTTACAGTTTGTTCGGTATTTATCGTATTTATTTTACAATGTACTGCAATAACTCGATTTTACAGAACGAACTGTAATTTTAAGTACCGTATTCAGTAAAATAATTTTGGAATTACATTTCGTTCGGTAGAATTTTACCAATATTCGGCAAAATAACGCAAATCAACCGAACATACTGTAAATTTTAGTATTTACCGAAGTTTTTCGTCAAAAAATTTACCGAACAGCGAAATCTATTTTAAGTGTGTAACTTATGGATGTTCCGAAGCATTAACATACAATATTTCATAAAAACAATAGCCTCACATTTACAAGGACGATAATTTTGCGCAATGCTACATGTAGGCACCATTTCAAGAAAAATCTGAGTCATGCTGGTCCGTTGTGTACTATATCAAATATAAATTTGCTTAGAATACAGAGCCTTCTATCGAAATTTTGGCTTCCGAGTGGTTTTATAAACATTACACCACTCCCAAATAAATAGAAAGGCAAAAAAAAATTTTTTTTGATCGGTATTTTTTTGCTTCGATAGTACGTACGCTTCGATAGTACGTACACTAAAATTACGGAGGTGTACGTACTATCGAGGTATGCCTGTAATTTGTGTCTTAACAATATCTTAATTTATAAAACATATCATATTAGCAGAATGTTTCAATAGGTTGCAACTGCTCAATAAATAATATTGCTTTTTATAGTCATTGGGCACAGTTTGCTTGTTTATAAATGAACTGCCAATTCATGCCCTGAAAGATGCCTTTCCAACAGGCAACATGCTACACGCAGATGAAATTACTCTTATTCTCTCTGTTTACTCATATTCGCCATGTGCTGAAGGTTGTCTCTCTAGCGGGCTGCATACTAAACAGACTAAACACGGAGACAGCTAGCTCTTATTCTCTCTGTTTACATTTCGTTTGACAGAACATACTTGATTGAGCTAGTACAGCACCATTCGAAATCTTGTACTGCGACTGAATAAATTCGAACGAAATGCACAATGCCGCAATTTTTTCGATACGAATGGAAAAACGTACGAATCGAGTGATTCGATTCGAGATGCGCAATGCCACCCCTGGTACCTCAGCGATTGCCACGGATGAAAAAGGAAACCCAAAATGTATTAATTGATTCATTAAGTATCGTGCTCTCACGTGTGGCAAAGACATACGAACGAAAGCTGTAGTATTTACCACTTAGCGGCATCAAAAGATGATGCTTGGGCTTATTCTACGAGTCGAGTGAGGTGAGTCGATTTTACCAATTCTAACGTGAGGTGACCATGTTATTCAAATGGGGCTATACGACTCTTCTCACGTCATTCGAGCAATCTCACGTCACTCCACTCGTAGAATAAGCCCAGCTATGTAGGACTCAGTAACCCTGGATGTGGGTTCAATCCCAGACTCGTCACTTTTCTACATTGTATTTCTATCTCAGTTGTTTCTGGTGTTGCACGTTCTACCAAAACGATTCCTACTGTTATACCTTCCACACTAACATGTCCAAAACCTCCCGTTACCCCTATGAAAGGTCGTAGAGTTCTCTGCATCTTTCTTAAATAGGTTGCCAACTAAACGTCCTATCCCTTTCTCAGCATTCGGAAGGACGTGGCCAGGATCTCGACTGTTGGAGAGTGCCTTGCTTCCATTAAGAGATAGAGATTAGTTCGAAATCAGTAACGAATGAAAGTGATGCTACTCTAGTACTCTCATACAATAGTCTAGGCTTGTATCACCTACGAATTTGTGCGATTTGTTCAATGTTAATGCTAATGCCAAAATATTATAAAGTTTTTGTAAGGTTGTTATGCGGAACTGCAGTAAAATCTGTCATCCGCTGGTTGGGTGTACCCCTACTTTTGCTATTGCAGTGCGATTCAAATATGACGTCCACTTCTTTTTGAGGTTTCTAGTATCCCTCTCCCCGCTATGTCACGCTTTTTTGTATACCTATTATATGTACCTACTGTCACACTGCACTGTCGTTTTTGAACGACCAAGAACTCTAGTTCGTTTAAATAAGATCAGTTTCGACCAACATGATGAATATGCAACATTAGGCAACATGAATAATAATTATACACAATTATTGTACATTCATTACAACCTCCCTTAAGTCTGGTTAGACAATTCAATGAACCATGATGGTAAATTGTACTAGATCATCTGTTGCGCTCATTTGCGTTTTTTACGAAACATAATCCTGATTTGGCGATAATGAAAATGCGTCTAAACTGCTACTTGAGATCCCCTTGACGATATGTCAGTGCCGTTTACGATTGTCACCACGTGTCCATGGCGGTCGAAAAACTCGCTTCAACCAACCAACACGAGACTACCACCACTCGAGAGATCTTATCATCGCACGGTGGCCGTGTGCCACCTAAATCCCTCTTCCTTTTCTCGTCGCTTAACTGCCTCCTGTCCGCACAGTTATCCCCCTCTCGATTGAGCATATTATTCAGTGATTTCGGTTTGGTTTTATCACTATTCTAACAGATTTCCATTTATTTTTCTCTCTCCCACTTTCATTGCAGAACACAAACTAGTGATGGTCGGCCTGGATAACGCCGGCAAAACCACCATCCTGTACCAGTTTCTGATGAATGAAGTCGTTCACACGAGCCCGACGATCGGATCCAACGTGGAAGAGGTACGGTAGCGCTCGGCGGATCGAAAATCCCTCCAATCCTTGCCAATCAACTGAATGGGCCATTATTTCCTGCTTTTGTATTTATTTGAGAATCTGAATTTTAAGCCTACCCTTCTTCGGTCCGCCACGGTATCCCTTTTGTTAGTTTTTCACAAGACACAAAAGCAACACACAATGGGACAATTTGGAAGGGAGTCAATGGGAGCTATCGGGTGCTTGTGTAGCACTTTTCCCAACAGAGTGTGGGCGAACAGGAGTAGGATAGCTTTAATTTTATGCGAAATACCGACCCATTAGTGTTCTGGGCCGGGTCGATCAGGATGCGAATGGCCGGTGATGGTATTAATGGTGTTGATAGAAACACTGCTTCCAGGTAGGATTGAACATTTCGTTCAGCTTTTCGGGATTAAGTTATTCCGAAAAGGGAGGATGCTCAAGTTTGGATTTAGGATTGGGTAGGGCAGATTTTTCTTAAAGCTTCCATCCTAATCCTATTCAAACAGGGTTTTATATTGAGGACATGTGTATAATTGAACGTCGAGGTCGAATGAAGTGAACTTAAATCATAACCCCTGTAATGGAGTTTTCGGTATAAGGCAATCAAATAGCTGATTTTCAATTATCTTATCAAAGTCAAATAGTTAATTCACAAACAGAATGTATTTGGCATGAGCAGTATATCTCTTCATGGTTTCAGAAAGTATCAGGAATTCAACTGATCAGCTAAAATAAGGCTTCTGCCAAATTTTCAGCTAATTCTGACCTTGAAGGCTCAAGTCGACTTACTTTCAAGATTTAAAAAATATAACCCGTTATATAAACGTCGAAAATCATCGCAACAACTTCTAAACGAAAGCTTGTGGTAGGTAAGCTCTATACAGGGCTGGTAGCGAATCACTTTTTAGTGACTTGGTCACTATTTTGAGCCTAGTCACTAAAAAGTCAATATTTGCATCCAAAAGTCACTATTTTTCGTAAAATGGTCACTAAAGTCACTTTTTTCGCATAGTTTCGCCGTTTGTAAAAAAAAATTCAAAATAAAAATCATTTGTACCTACCATTATCATCAATAAAATCAAATGTAAAGCTGTTAGCAAAATATATGAAGCTTGAGAAATTGCACCATAAAAGCTCCAAGTGAATTGTGGAAATCGCCAGATTGCTGGCAATTCATGTTTTAAGGTTTTAAGGCTTCGCACGGATTTAGTTTTGGAGGGAAATTTAATAAAAAAGGAGCGTGGTTTTCGATAGCAAAATGTTGTTGAGAAGGAACTCCACGTTTGAAGTCTATGCCGTACCCAAGCCATTATTGAATGCTCTTGAGCACTCGTTTAACAAGCAATCTAAGGGTAAACACTTCACTTGTGGTCATTTTTCATCGTTTTTGAATATCCATTTTTTGTCACGTCAATTTTGACATAATTCCGAGTTTCTGCTTGATTAACCCCGTCTACGACGAACCACACAGCATGAAATTTTTCGATATTTTTTGTAAGGAATTAGTTTAAAGCATTGAAGGTTCAATATTGTTTTCATAGCATTTATAACAGGGTCTATACAAAAATTTGAAAAACAAATATGTTCCTTGTTTCTTGTACAGAAATAGAATTTTTCTGATTATTCTGAAAGTAATTCCCGTTGAATTTTTTTTTTCAACATTTCGATGAGACTCTTTTTCAGTCTGCTGAACTTTGCTCCAAAAAAATAGATTTTTTTCTCTTGGAGGAACTTACACTGTAATTTTTGTAGCGATGACTGCTTAAATCTTTGCGTAAAATTCCGTCTTGAATTTGGGAAATAATTTTTCGAATGTTTTTCTTAGGAATTTGAATTCACTAAACAATATTTACAGGTATTCTCAAAGCGATTTCCACCGGAATTCATGGAAAAATACGCTTGTATTTGTGGAAGGTTTCTTTTCATGGATTGCCGGAGAAATTTTTACAAGAATTAACTTTGCGATTCCTTGAAAGACAGCAGGAATATCTGCAATATAATCCGATTTGAATTTATGGTATGAAAGAGTCTCCGAAAATTTTTGTGCTAACGTACGAACTCCTGGAGAAATATTTCACAAGAATTGAAGTATTTTCCGCACAATTACTTTTAAAAAATCCTAGAAATTTCCACAGAAATTCAACTTCTGCTGAAATTTCTGAAAAAAAAATATCTTCAGAATGGATGGAACACCATGGATCACATTTTACGAAACTTGACCAACTTTGTAAGATTCTGAATTATTTCTCTCTGGATATTAATCCAAATAATTTCATATGTTTCTATGAGTTCAAATAATTCGTATACAGAAGTTTTGTTCGAAGAACAAATTAACATTATTTTATTACCTATTTTATACGTAAGTTTAGCTTATGAACAACAATTACAACAAAGCTGCAACCATCATTTTATCCATGAAACGTTTAAAATAATTTTGACTGCTTCATTCTTGTTTGCTTAGTTAGAACGTTGGTGAACAGGACCATCCAGAATAGATGTGATACTAATGAATATGTTCTTTTTCAATGTGGGAAAATCATGTATAAAATCAGTTATATTATATGAAACGTACTGAAGAAGAACACATTCTGTAAATTGTGGTAACAAAACTTGATATTTCGCGCGTAGTTGGCGCGAATTGGATTTCATGTCGCATATTTGATTTTAGTTGGCGCGGATTTCGCGTCGGTCGAAACTTAGGTATGGTAAAATTTATGTTATATCTGAGTTCGGGTTAAATTTTTAGTCAAATCGGTTCACGCGCAACCGAGACCAGGAGCTCAAAAAATGACTGTATGCATTTAAATTTATTATTATTAAAAATGTTATTAATAAATATTAAAAATTGTATTTAAAAAATGTCGAAATAATTTTGAATTCTTCAAGTTTTTTGAAACAATTTGTGCTGATATAGATTTATAAGCTTTGTGATTCCAAATAATTCACTGTCTAGTAGGGACACGGCAGGTATTTCCGTCCATCGTCATAGGGGCTAAAACCATCGAAAGCAACATCCATTCGCTAGAGCTCCACTATAGCAGAACGTATCCCCTGAGCTTAAGATTTGATACGAATGAGTTTGTCAAAAAAGTGTCTCCTTTATTGGTTTTCGAGACTATGACGAAAAGACGAAAATACCTTTTACTTACTTACTTACGGATCCTGTACACCTCCGGTGGTGCAAAGGGCCGACTTGAAAGATCTCCATCCTGAGCGTTGCCCGGCTATCGCTTTAACCTGTTGCCAGGTTAGATTTCGGTCGACTTCTTTTATTTCTTTATTGAGGCTTCGCCGCCATGAGCCTCTGGGTCTGCCTCTGCTGCGATGTCCCGCTGGGTTCCAGTCTAATGCTTGTTTACAGATTGTGCCCAGCCCACTTCCGATCCCGAATTTCTGTTGCTATCGGCCTCTGGTGACAACGACGATGGAGCTCATTGTTTGAGATCCAGTTGTGAGGCCACCAGGCCCGAATTATATACCGCAGGCATCTGTTAATGAACACCTGCAGCCGTTGAGTGTTCTCCACTGATACACACCATGTTTCGCTAGCGTATAACAGCACAGATTTCACGTTAGAGTTGAAAATTCGTATTTTGGTGCGTTCACTTATCTGCCTGTTTTTCCAGATATTTCTTAAACTCGCAAAGGCAGCCCTTGCTTTCTTGATCCGTGCGCCTATGTCGATCTTGGTACCGCCGTCTGACGCCATTTGGCTACCAAGATATTGGAAGCTTTCAACATTCTCCACTGGTTGCCCGGCTACTGTGAAACTGGAAGGAGTCGCCGTGTTTACATCCAACGATTTGGTTTTGTTGACGTTGATGACTAAACCTGCCGAAGAGGAGCGCTCGGCAAGGTCGTTGAGCTTACTCTGCATATCAGAGCGCCGTTGCGCGAGGAGTGCAACGTCATCAGCCAATTCGAAGTCGTTTAGATGCTCCATGGTTATAGGCTGCCATACCTGCCGAAAATACCTGCCTTAACCCTAATTAATTAGATCATTTTATTGTTTTTTTTTTTATCGAAGTACAGCTAATTTTTCAACGTGCCAACACAAATATTCACACGTCTAACTGCATAGGAATCAGCGAAAGCACAATCAAAAACATTTTTATTGTCTTTATTAAGCAGATTTTCAGCCCTAGGCTGGCTCGTCTCCAGAGGCAATCCAAAACATCGTTCTTGTACTCTTTCACACTTTTTTGCAGTTTCACGGAAAAATCTTAAAAATGGTTGTTGAAATTATAAACTTGGTTTAGCGACGCTGGTAAATACCATTACGTGGTTTGTCACGGAATAAGGTTTACCATGGTCATATTGCTAGCCTTTAGCTAACCCAATAGATACCTTCCTAAATATCCAACTTTGTGTTATTTATGAGGGTGTTGCCAAGTCGGATGCCTCTTGCTAAGCTTCATCCTTTTCCTAGTTATGGTGAAGATGGGGACGGCCAGCAGTAGTAATCCTCGTGCTTTTGTAATTTTTGTCTTTTCTTGATTTCTGATAGCATTCTAGATAAGGATTTCAAAAGAAAAACATGATATCACTAGTTTACAATCTACTACGGGTTACACAGTTACAATGCAAATGCAACTCAGCTCACTACCTAGTTAATACTTCATACAAAAGTCACTATTTGGTCACTTTTTCTGCATCTGAAAGTCACTATTTGGTCACTTTTTTCGTCATCGTTGGTCACTAAGTCACTATTTTAAACGGCATTTATCGCTACCAGCCCTGGCTCTATAAGTCTTGTGAACATTACGATTCATTTCGGTCTGACCATGTTTTAGTGATTTCAGAACATTTAAGTGCTTCTCGAATTTATTATAAATTATCGCTTCGTACTTTTTGAAAACTTGAAGAGCACAAACAATGAGCAGGGATTGAATCCAAAACGAAATGAAATAATCTCACTTACCATTTCTGTATACCAGAGCGGTAATAAATGAAGCCTCTAAGATAATACTTCGGATCGATTTTAATTTTCCCTTTCGACGTTCTAGAGTTTTCCAGTTCGACGTTCGAGAGTCTAATTATACAATATGTCTTTTAAGAAAGGTGTTTTTTCATACACTGAATAAAACGCTTAATCGTAACGGAGTACTCTTTAAATGAAAATCAATAATAACGGAAGCACGATAATCGTAACTTGGACGGTTTGAATACACAGATAAATCGAAATACACGGAATAGTACAACTCGGTCATACCTGACCTTAGATCGTCTCGATCATATAACATCTTCTTCTTCATTGGCATTACATCCTCCACTGGGACATTGCTGCCTCGCAGCTTAGTGTTCATTAAGCTCTTCCACAGTTATCAATCGCTAGGTTTCTAAGCCAAGTTGAAGGGCTGTTCACAAACCACGTAGACCAAATTTTCACATTCCAGGCCCCCCCCTCCTCCTAGTACACTTTCGTAGACTTTTCTGAAACCCCTTTCTCCCTCACTAAAGTATACGAGGATTTTTTTCAAATTTTACAAAATATCATATATCAAGCTATATTTGGTAAAAGGGCGAATGTCGGTAGAGAGGACTCTCTTCGTCAACTTCCCCTCTTTTAAATAAAAGTGACAAGCAGAGAGATTCTTCGCGGTCTATCACCTCAGAATGCAAGTTTTCATTGTTTTCTTTCATTCTGAGGGGAAAAACCGCAACGAAATCATCTGCTTGTCACTTTAATTTAAAAGAGGGGAAGTCGGCGAAGAGAATTCTCTCTTGCGACATTCGCCCTTATTCCAGATAGAGCTTGATATATGTGTTGTGTATTTCAAAATAACGTGGAGGAAGATCAATCACGTGTTAAGTAAAAATCCATATTGGTATGAGAACATAACAACAAAAAGAAAAATTTTAAACAACGAAATCCAACAAAACAAAATTCAAATTGAAACTGAATCAAATTCAATCCTTTGCCCACGGCAGCTAAAACCAGATTTCGAAAATAATAGAATTTCCGGTGGATTCGCCACTGATTAAAAAATGAGAAAGATTTCTCGTGGAAATTCTAAAGAATCTTCCGTTGAAATTCAAATGATTTCGTCCTAAATTCCAAAAGTTTTACCACAGACAAGCAGACATAACACTCGAGAATATCTCATCGTACAGTGATTTACTGATCAATTCAAATATTTATTAATTGGCCAATCCACCACCTAAGGCGCGTGCGTCGATTTTGTTCGAGTTTGACGTTTGCTCACTAGCGACACCTGGTTCATGATTTGCCCAAGTCAAAGTAAACAACAGATGCCGTTAGTGTTCGCGTGACGATGAATTTGATAGCCTAATGTTCCATGTGTTATGTCTGTTTGTCTGTGGTTTTACCGTTGAAATTGCGAGTAAACTTCAGTGGAAACTTGATAATATTTTGCCAAGGTAATTTTAGATATTCGAATATTCGGATTTTCGAAATATTTTCCGAGGAATTTTAGAATGATTTCTCTTGGAAATTAATGAAGGATTTTTTTTTCTTAGAAAAGATGTTTAATTTTGATACACATAGTTAAGTTTGCCATTTTAAGGTGTTTTTATGAGATATTGCGAAAAAATATTCGGCTGCCGATGGGACTTGAACCCACACTATTCCAATAAGTGAGATATTGCGAAAAAATATTCGGCTGCCGGTGGGACTTGAACCCACACTATTCCAATAAGTACACGGATAAGTACAAGTCCCACCGGCAGCCAAATCTCTTTTCGCAATATCTCATAAAAACACCTTAAAATGGCGCAAACTTAACTATATGTATCAAAATTAGACACCTTTTCCATAAAAAAAGTAAAAATCTGACTTCCCTCACAAGTCATCAATCAAGAAAAATTGAAGATTTTCCTCACAAATTTTAAGCAGTTTCATAAGAACATTGCAAAGATTTTTTTGTGGAAATTTCGGTGAATTTCTAGTGAAAATTTCGGATAACTTTCCATGAAAACTACAAAGGCTTTCCTGTGAAATACGAAGATTTTTTTATGGAAACTCCAAGAATTCCAAGTGGGAAATGATAAAAACAGATAATTTCTTGTCGAAATTTTCAATAGTTTCATCATAATATTCCGAAAATTTTCCTTTGATAACTCCAAAGATTTTCCATCAGCAATCCCGAAGAAATTGCCGTTGAAATTCCAAAGAATTTCCATTGAAAAAATGAAGAAATTTCCCACGGCCATTCTGAAGAACTTCCCTTGAAAGTCCAAAGAATTGCTTGCGGAAATTCCGAAAAATTTCCCATTGAAATTCTGAACAATTTTCCCAAAAAGCTTCCCTTGGAGATTCTAAAGAATTTTCTGTTGAAATTCGAAATGATGTCCCATGAACATTCTTAAAAATAATGTTCCTTGTGTAATTTCCAAAAACAGTCCCTGTGGAAACTCAAAGGATTTTTTCATGGAATCTGCATAATTCCAAGTGGGAATGCTGAATAACTTTAAACTAAACTTATACAGAATACATGATACCGGGGTAGTTTTACGCCGAAATCCAGAATATTTCTTCGATGAAATTCATTGGATTTTTGTAGAAAAATTCAAAAGATTTTCCCGTTAAAGTATTTAAGGTCACTTTTTAGTGACTTGGACATCTTTTTCGGGTCAGTCACAAAAAAGTCTCTTTTAGCTCAAGTCACTAAAGTCACTTTTTCTCGTAAAACGCCACTTTTTCAAATATTTTGAATAAAATCAAGGGTTTTATTAGAAACATCTTTGTAAAATATGAATATTTATGTACCTGGCGAATGATGTTTTGTTCAAACCAAATGACGGATTTAGGAAAATGAAAGTTAAGAGCTTGTTGACTTAAAAGTTGGTCTCAACGTCTTCTTGGCTTTGGTGCTTAATTTAAGTGATGGTAATATCACACTAATGAAAGTCTTTATGGCTTCAAATTCCTACTGAAAGTTGGCCGACCTTTTAACTTGATATTCTTGTAAGCTGTTAAACACGAATTAAATGGAGAGGTTCTAGGTCACTTTTCATGAATTTGTATATTGTTATTGGCTATTGGCTTATTGAACAAACTTTATTTAACAGAAACTACATTTATTCTACTTAAACACTACACACATCACCTGTCATAAGACGAGTTTAAACAATCCCATTGAATTCCACCACTTAATTGTATCCTGACAGATACGTATTTCGACCTCAACAGTAAGGCCGTCTTCAGTGTCTTGTACTTGACTCGACTAAGTCGAGTCAAGTACAAGACACTGAAGACGGCCTTACTGTTGAGGTCGAAATACGTATCTGTCTGTTAAGTGGTGGAATTCAATGGGATTGTTTAAACTCGTCTTATGACAGGTGAAAACATTCCACTAAAAAGCTCAAAATAATTTTCTTATCACTACACACATATTTTGGATTTAATTCCTCGGAAATTTGGACCTGTCCGATACTTTTTGATGGCTTGTAGGAGACTTTCCCTCAAAGGTTGACGCCGTCGCAGAGTCGAAAAAACTCTTCATGATGGGTGGTTACGCACACCATCCAGTGTATCCCCGCCGAGCGGTGCGTCGATCTTATAGGGCACTGCACGGATTGCTTAGTCTCTCTCTCACTGCAAAGAAATTAGAAAACAACAAGGCCAGTAAACGTAAAAAATTATGAGGAACGAAAGAGAAAGAGATGTTTCCGTGCAGTGCCCGATAGGGGCACTTAAATTTTGACGTTTACTGGCCTTGTTGTTTTCTAATTTCTTAGCAGTGAGAGAGAGACAAAGCAATCCGTGCAGTGCCCTATAGGGCACTGCACGGACGAATGTTTTTTTCTTTCGTTCTTCCTGCATTTTGACGTTTACTGGCCTTGTTGTTTTCTAATTTCTTTGCAGCGAGAAAGAGACAAAGCAGTCCGTGCAGTGCCCTATACCCAAACACTCCCTGTAGTACAGTTTTAACTCAAATTTCGAACATGGCTCATATTCCGAAGACTTGCCTTTGAATGGCCGTTTTGGCTTTATTAGTGTAATTCTCTCCTTAAATTCATTTGTAATCTTGATAATCAGAACTGAAAACCGATGAAATTTTTAGGTTTAGGGTGCCAAAACGCCACTGTTCGGAATATGAGTCATGTTCGGGATTTGAGTCAAAACGGTTTTAATAGAAAGTAGGCCGTTCAGACCAAGATGAATACACCACTAGGTGTTCCAATCTGCCAAATAAGCCATTTTATAGAAAGCTCAAATGACAGGAGACCAAATACTAATATTTACATTTTACAAGGAATATTTGCGAAAATGAAATGAAATGATGATGATGATGACGAAATGATGATGGTTTACATGCAAATTTACCAAAACAAAGACCGAGCCGTCCACTCAAAATTTCGATCAGCTGTTCGAATCTGTCTCATAAAATGGCTTAGAGTAAAATCAGCAGTGATTCAAATCGTTCGGGGCTGTCAGTTTGAATATGAATCTGAATCATGCACTTTCCCAGCAGTGACTCAAGATTCATTTTTTATAACAGTCGAGATTCAAAAGCTTAAAACTGTTATACCGCTCAGTTCTATTTTCTGCAGATTTGAACCACGAATGAATCACGAGATTCAAATATTTTTCAATTGTTTTGGTGCATGAATGCGTCATTTTATGTACGGATCAATCCACTTTGCATTTACCGCGCCTTCCTCAGCAGCAACATAATCATTTCATTTAATGGAAAAACAATCAAACATGAATAGAACACTGCTGGGGAAGCCTGTGAGTTTGTTCTATTTTGGCTCATATTCAAACTAGAATAGTATTCGAAAATTTGCAACCAAACTGAATCACTGCTGATTTTACTCTTATTCACAATTCAGCCATCTTGGATTTTAATATGGGAGAGCCAGCAGGTTTGTTTTCGTTTTGCACTGAGTTTTTGCAATAGGTCCCAATTATCTAGTCCACTAGGTGCGAGGAAATTCATAAGAAAATTTTGTTGATTCCCGAATAACTTAATACTTTTGCAAGAGTCAACTACAAGAAGCATCACATAACATGAACAAGTTCAGTCAGTATTTGTGACCATTAACGTCTAAGGACGAAAAAACAATGAATATTTGGCCTTATTAACTTTTTTTTAAGAATTTCCAATTTATTCCAAAGATCCCATGAATTTTCTTGAAATTATGAAGTTCATGAGACTTCTAAATATGGTTCGAGATAGTTATAAGAGATTGGAAAATCCTATTTTGATTTCAATATCACTAAAATTGTTCATACAATGGAGTCTGTTTTTATGTAAGTAATGGGTGTTGCTCGTATAAGTGTATCTTGAAAAAAAAAATGATCTGCATAAAAACGACTCTGGCGTAAAAACTGAACTCAGCGTAATTTGAAACATTCTTAAAAAAATATTAAAAACAATATCAAAAAAAATTTTTTTTTTCAAACAATTGTACATAAATGGGTAAGCCGAGTCAAGTTCGAGACACTGAAGAGGACCTTATTGTTGAGGTCAAAATGCGTACTGTTAAAATTCCAACCAAGTGGTGGAATTAAATGGGATAGTACGAACTCGTCTTACGGCAAGCGAAAACATTCCACTAAATGCTCAAAATAGTTTTATCAACATAAATGTGGTTTTTCACACAATTGAGTGATGTAATGAGTCAACTACAAGCAACTTAAGTGCTAGAAATTTTGTTAGATCATGATCAGATTATAGCAAAGGGTTCCTGTAAATAAAGGTTAGTTTTTAATACTTTCTCTTAGATTTTCGAATTTTCCAGTTAGATTTTAAGAAATTCAACCTATCATAATGTGCTCTGCATCAGCTTGATTGTTGAACTGGGACGCTAATATGAAGAAAATAAATAAGGTACAAACATTGCAATATTTACAACCTTCGTTGACAAAATAAAATTGATTACCCAATCTTATATTTACTTAGGTCAAACCGTCATAAAAGTAACAAATGGTGGAATTGATGGAGAATTTATTTTGACACCCTTTCAAATTATGTGGGAAAATCAATTTGATTAATTTTATTCAAGCAACGATATTATCAGTCAAAAGAAGTTGGTAGATCAACTCTGGTATATACATATGTAGATCACTTGGTCTTTGACTTATCGAAAAAAAACCTGAAGACAAAGTCAAAAACACCAATATGTTTACAGTGAAAACTGGTAGTGAACTAGAAATAAGCATTTACCCTGCACTAAATCTTCATCAGTCACTTATAAAAAGGGAAAGAGATAATTTCCCGCTACAGTATAGGATTTACTGCTGTTTGTAAACTTATCCTTCCCCCCGTTCTTACTTTCGTTTCATGATCCGGGCACGCTGCCCCTTATCCCACACCATCCGGGTCAACTTTTCGACGACAACCGACGTCCGTTCCGAACGCGTTCAACAACCCGCAAACAACAATCCCATCGGTGGCTGCAGATCGTGTGGAAAAACATTCACTTTCTGGTGTGGGACCTGGGCGGCCAGCAGAGTTTACGGGCCGCGTGGAGCACGTATTACACAAACACAGAGGTAAGAGTCATGCGTCCACTTTCAGCTTCAGGCATCCAGTGTGTAAGGTTTCCCACCCTCATAATGATGAATGGTAGGGATTGGGTTGGTTGATGGTCAAACTGCACTGGGAATGGTTTCACACTCACGTGCGTTTGCCATCAGCTGGCGACTGACCAATAGGGTGCCCCATCAGAAAAGAATATTATCGTTGAAGAAGCTTTGTTGAATGAAATAAAATTAGCGAATGTAATAGGGCTACAATGTCGATTCCTAAACTCGTAGTTCATAGATTTGTTCTATACAAAAACTGAAGAATTAAATTTAAAATCATAACGATTTGTCTCTCTTTACGAAATTTTATTTTAGTTATTGTAGGTCGATAATCCAAATATAACTCTGGATCGTAATGACCAGTTTGGCCAATTTTCTATAGCCAATAGTATTTTCTGCCGAATGTAATCGTTTGTGAAAAAATGGTTTAGAATCTATCAAATACATACACTGTACACATGATCATATTATGATATCAATTTGTAGATTTTTTTTTTACCCTTGGGTAGTTTATATGGTGTTTCGTTCAATACGTAGATTTCTTTGCGATATAGATACTGCGAAGATATTGCGAAGTTGACTACACGAGGCTGGACTGAAAAAAAGAATTCTACACAGTTCCTTCTAGTCCATTCCTACCATGATGGCTTCTTCAACATTGATTATTTTTTTTTTGATTCGCCCTACTGACCAAGCTTTTTAAATTACTCCCACTATTGATGTTGATTTCTTTTAGTGCTGGCGTTGCACATGAGTAATCCGTAATAAGACAAACATGTGCCTTTTTACTTGTGTTTATTTTGGTTTCGGATTCTTAGCCGTATTTCCACCGTTTCCATGCCCGCCTTACGTTTCCGAGCAGTCAATCATGTTGCACCAGTTCCATTTCGGGTTTATTTTTAAGCAAACATGTGCACAGCCTTATGCTGTTGTTTATTTTTTATTACATGCTGCTAGAAAGCAACAACTGTTCAACTGTTTAGTAAACAACATTTTCCCGTGTTTTTTCTTCTTCTCGTGTTTCTTGGCTTTCGTCCATTTTCGTTATAATATGAATGAATCCCCACGGCTACTGATCCGGCCCCGCTGCGGTGGCGATGCAACAGTTTATCATAATGGTAATAGATTCGACAGACCGCGAGCGGTTAGCGGTGACGCGGGAGGAACTGTACAAAATGTTGCAGCATGAAGACTTAACCAAGGCTAGTTTGTTAGTGTATGCCAATAAGCAGGTGAGTTCTCGGTTGGAATGCAATTTGGTCGCTCTTTATTTGATCCGTGCGTACTTTTATTTTAGGATTTAAAAGAATCGATGAGTGCAGCTGAAATTTCCAAACAGTTAGACTTGACCTCAATCAAAAAGCACCAGTGGCACATACAGTCCTGTTGTGCGCTCACAGGTGAAGGGTAAGTTAATCAATTAATCAAATTATTGTACTAGGGGAAAAGACGGCTTTGGCAGGTTTTGTTCTATTTTTGTTAAGGGGGTTTTGTCGACCAAATTTTATGAAATTTGGCCACAATATTCTTTGATATGCAAAGAATGTTTAGGCCAAATTTGAGCATAATCAGTCATAAAAAACCCCTGACAATAATAGAACAAAACCTGCCAAAGCCGTCATTCCTCCTATGTATTTTTAAGAGCTTCAATATTTATATATGATTTTTGCCTTTCTCGTATACTAAGTATACGTAAAGGCTATAATTTCACTCCAAAACCAAACTTTTGATAGAAGGCTTGGAGACCCATAGTGTTATATACCAATCGACTCAGCTCGACGAATTGAGGTGATGTCTGTCTGTGTGTATGTATGTATGTGTGTGTGTGTGTGTATGTGTATGTGTACAAATTTTGTAGACACACTTTTTGGAACTTAGCATTGCCCGATTTACTAGCAACAAGTCGCATTCGAATGCGGTCCCATTGTTTGCTATTGAAAATTGGCCTGATCGGACATTGCATTTCGGAATTATTGAAAAATCATTGTTTTTGCCAAGGGCCCCCCCTTTGGAAAAAAAAATTACAAAATCGAAAAAAATTTTTTTTCAAGAATGGTGGGAATGCATAGTAATTAATGCAAAAACATGCAAAATGATAGAAAATATGCGATCTATCCCCTAAAGTGCTTTTTGACCTTTCCTATGTGATTTTTCAGTACATTTTACGATGCACGAGAAAGGCATCATCGCCGCTAGGTGGATTAATCTGGGTTTTTTCTTATTTGTTTTTATTTCATCATAACTACTAGAGTTATCTCTTTTTGCCTTTCTCGTACAACAAAGTTGTACCGAAAGGCTTTCATTTCACTCCAAAAACGAGCTTTTTATAGAAGCCTCGGAGACCCATAGTGTTATATACCAATCGACTCAGCTCGACGAACTGAGCACATGTCTGTCTGTCCGTGTGTATGTATGTGTGTGTGTACGTGTGTGCACAAAAGCTAAGTAAAACATTAGACAACTTTTCATGTAGTAATCATTACCCGATTTCCTCGCAACAAGTTGCATTCGAAAGGTGGTAAGGGCTTGTAGATCACTATTGAATTGTGTTGTGAACTGTGATGATCGGCCGTTGCGCTCAAAAGTTATTAAGAAAATGGTTCATTGAACCCTTGATTGAACCATATAAGGTTGGTGTCTTGGTTAAATGCGAGAAAGGCAGTATCACTTTTCGGTGAATTAAGTTGGGTTTTTATGTTTTATGTTATGCGTTATTTCCTAGAAAATCGCTAAAATTAAGGCCTGTTCAGTACTTTTTCGAATCTTTTTTACAATAAATGAATATAGGGGAGGACGGAACAAGATCGCACCCCGGGGTAAGAGGAGCACCTCCTAATTTGACCGCTATTATGCCTTTTTCTCTGTAATAGTCCGTCTATTCCACCTGTAGGATTGATCCTTGTTGGCACCACGATGATGAAGGATGGTGTGATAATCACTAATCACTTTTAAATACCGGGTTAACACTTGGTCCGAAGACCAAAACTGAACTGATTTATTATGGCTGGACGGATCTTATTTATAGGACGATCCAGACCTCAAAAATGCTTAGTTTACAAAGTGTTAGCATAGAACCCAATGGAAGGTTCCTGGAGTGACTTTTGCTAAGACCAGCATATACTCGTCAGTGGTCGCATCGATCGATTCGTAATTCGAGCCGTAAGCTTTACATCGTTGCAATCGCTTTGCGAACGTAAGCGATGCGATGTAAACGATCGCACGTTTTCGCGATTCTCATCTTTTGTATTACAGAGGTAGCATAGAAAGGAACAAGGCTTTATTTATTGTTCTTGGTTCTTGCATTTGGTTTTTGATTCTTGCCAAGATTACTTCTATATTTTATGTTATTTATTCTTCTTTCTCTCTTCTTCCTACTATATTCTTCTTTTATTCGTCTTTTTTTCCTTCTTTCTTCTTCTTACTATTTCCTTGTTCTTTTTTCTTTTATCCTTCTTCCTTCATCCTTCGTTTCTCTATCTTTTTCCGTCTTTCTTCTTTTTTTCTTTCTTCGTTCTTCTTTCTACTTTCTTCCATCTTTCCTTTTCTTTCTTTCTTCTTCCTTCTCCTTTTTTCCATCTTCCCTCTTTTGATTTCCTTCTGTTTTCCATCTATCTTTTCCCTTCTTTCCTCCTCCTTTTTTCTTTCTCGCTTTTTATTCCTTCCTTTTTTATTCTTCCTTCTTTCAATCTTCTTCCTTCTTTCCATCTTCTTTATTCTTTATTTCTTCTTCCTTTTATCCTCTTCCTTCTATTCTTCCTCCCAGTGTCTTGTTTCTTCCTCCAAGATCCTCGTTTCTTCATTCTTCTTTCTTCCTGTTTCCTTCTCCCCTCTTTTTTCTTTCTCCTTCCTTGATCCTTTTTCCTTCTTTATTGTTTCTTCCTCCTTTCTTTTACTTTTACTTCTTCCTTGTTAATTTTTTTCTTCCTTATTCGTTTTTCAATTTCTTCTTCCGTCTTCCAATTACCCTCTTCCATCGTTCTTCTTTCTTCGTTGTTCCTTCTTATTTCTTTCTAATTCATTCTTCCAACTTTCTTCTTCAATCTACCTTCATTCTTCCTTGTCCCCGTCACATCTTCCTTACTTATTCTTTTTTGCATCTTTCTTCCTTCTTTTTTCCTTCTTCCGTCTTATATCTTCCATCTTTCTTTCTTTCTTCTTCACCATTCTTTCGTTTTCCTTGTTCCTTCTCCTTTCTTCTGTTTTCTTCCTTATTCTTTCTTCCAAGTTCCTATTATTGTCTTCCTTCTTTATTCTTTATTTCTCCTATTTTTCTTCCTTCTTTCTTCTTCATTCTTGATTCTACTTTATTCTTATAATTTATTCTTAATTCTTTGTTGCTTGTTTTTTTTATTTTCTATTTTCAATTCCTTTTTCTTTATTCTTTATTTTTGTTTCTTCATTCATTATTAACCACTCAACCTGTCGTTGAATCCCGCCGATTTCAGCTTTTCGATATATTTCAGCCTTCTGATACTTTACAGCGTTTTGATATTTTCGGCCTTGTGACACTTTCAGTCTTTTGCGATTTAAGCCTTTTGAGTTCAGGCTTATGAGTATTCAGCCTTATGTGTTTCAGCGTTTCGTAGGACACTCCTTTTTTCAAGCTTAGTTCACTTCGCCAATTCAATACGGATGAGTCATATACATTTGACCCAATATTTAAGAATGAAGTCAGTTGTTAAAAATCGGCTTTAGGCGGTACAGCGACATTACAATGCCATTATTAGCACTTTACAGTATTATCAGAATACCTACGACAATCCAAACTTCTTTCTTCATTACAGTGATTTTTTTTTGCTGGGTGAACAATTCCAACTGTCTTTGAGTTCAAATCAATCAAGAAACAATCAACAAGAACATATGCGATGGTCCCACTATTTGTATCTGTTGGGTTAGCTCCTAAGGACGTCATAATACCATTTTGGATACTCATCAGTATTATTAGGATGTCTACTGCAGTTCAAACAGTCAGATCTTGATGTTCTAAATAATCAACATGAAGATATCCGATATCCGCACCATTGTTATGCATTGGATTAGCTTCTAGAGGCATCATAATACCATTATGGGCGTTTTACAACATTATCTGAATATCTACGACAATTCAAACTGTCTTTAAGTTTAAATTTTGATATTCTAAACAATCAACAAGAAGATATGCGAAGGTGACCTAAAATGTTTTCACGACATGTATGCAATATTTTACAGTTATTTCGAAGATTAATGGCTAAAATATGTGAAATATATGTTTTACAAGTCATTATTACCTTTGAGGTTCTCAAATTCCTAGAATATAGCCATTTGATCTCGTAATGTACATGTTTCAGCAGTCTATTGATGAGTATTTTATTATGACTAAGGTATAAGGAGTTGTACAGATTTTCTAAGTCGCCCAAGGACTTCATGGAATACAGGCCTTTTCATCTACAAGCGTATTTGGTTGTCATTGATAGATTTTTTTTAAAAATTGGTTCAGACTCTTAACCCTTAAAACAAGTAAAGGGAATACAATGTAATGCTCCAAGAGAGCTACATGAACTCCATGTAATAAAGGTTTCAAGGTTTACAAGTATACTGCAACAACATTTATTTATTTATTATGTTCATGAACATCCTCAAAAATTAATAATTATTTCCTCAAAGTTCGATTACAATATCTGCTAGAGCTATTTTTATCTTTACTCGTATCTGTTGTACTGCAGGAACTTTCAGTCACTAAAAACATCTTCAGGATATTCCAGATTAGATTAACTTTGAAGTCGGTTACTTAAGTTGAGTGGGCTTATGAAAGGATCCGACGAGTTCATAGCACGAATGAAAATGACACATAACTTTTCCTCTCTTGATGCTGGCATGATGAGTCCGACTTTTTTAAGTGCTTGTATTGGCATTCAGCTGCTTCTTCAGCAAGCATTCCTAACGATGTTGGTGAATGAATTATTATATCTCCAGCATGGGCATGGACTTCCAAGGATACCAATCATACAGCTTCGAATATAACTGCTCTGTAATAAATATCTAATTTTTCAGAGTTGATTGTCTCTTGGCAGTGTGTCGCAATCATAATGTTCCAAAACCGGTGTATTGATTAGTTCTTCGTTGACATCTAATATTTACTCAACAGATTTGGGTTTGAAAACGCTCGTCGACGCTTCGCTTCTTGTGCCCGTCGCTGCGCTATCAAAAACCATTTTCATCTGGCTATTGTCCGATATTCTGGGTACGTGCCCGGCCCACCGCAGTCTTCCAATTGTCGCGATGTGAACGATGGATGGTTCTTCCAATAGCTGTTGCAACTCGTGGTTCATTCGCCTCCTCCATGTACCGTCCCATTAATTAAAGTATGATTCTTGACTAATTGTGATCTGCTTTTGATAGATAAATGATATCCAATGTATTTCATCAACTCAAAAGTATGGTCAAGCTCATGTAGAACGTTTTTTCAATAATACAGAGATCCGAACTTAATAATAGTTTGGAGTACCGTTGATGTTTTAGGAATATTATGACATGTTTACAATAGCGAAATATTGTTTCAAACAGCTATGCCTGCTCAAGAATAGAGGTTTTTATCCCGTAGATTACTTTATTGACCATACAGAGCTTTAAGATCTGAGCTCAAGAATAGTTTGGAGTACCGTTGATGTTCTGAGAATACTGTAACATGTTTATAATAGGGAAGTGATCTTCTATGGAGCATTTCCAATTCAAAAGTATGGCCAAGGTTGAACGATTTGTCGACCGAACCGACTATCAATATCTTTACCCAAGAGTAGTAGGTAGATATCTTGTGATTACTGTGACGTGTTTATTATAACGAAATGATGTCCCTTAGGGCTATCACTTAAAAATATGAACAAGATTTTTTTACCCGACGTTGCACTCCATTGCGTCATTAATGGCTGCTTTAACTGTACTCCTGCAGTCCTCTCGAGGCAAGGAACTAGACTTTACTAAGGTGGCGCAGATCAGCGTTGCGTTTCACTAGTTGTCTCTTTTACACTCCCGCTGCTCTTATGCAACGCAAATAGCGACGTCACTATTTGCGTTGCATAAGAGCAGCGAGAAAATAAAAGAGATAACTAGTGGAACGCAACGCTGATCTGCGCCACCTTAGTAAAGTCTAGCTCATTGCTCTCGAGGGGCCCCATCGAGCTCACCCTCTTCCGGCAACACTGCCACGAGATGCTGCACGTATGGATTGGCGACATCAGGTTGCTTCAGTCGCTTTAGGACGTACTGAAGCGTCCGTCGATACCGAACATTGTTGATAACGGGCAATTCTGGGCACAGTTTAATCATCACCAGGCCAGACTCAGACTCGATGCTAGCGCCACGATAGGTCCTGACGTCGATAATGTCGGGGATAATGTCTGTCATTGGCCTAGAAAAACTTGATGTGTACAGGGGCTGCTAAGGACTCTATTTACTTTGTTTCAGGATATTTGCCCAAAATTCTAAAATTGATGGTTTCCAAAAAAATTTACTTCCAATAGAATCATGCATTCTTTACTAATGGCATAGATTTTATTTTCACATGGGTTGAGAAACAACCGGAACTTTCGAATATTTTTTTCAATGCGTTTACTTGGTAGGCATGTTCAACCAGCAAAGTCACAGTTTAAGATAATGATACTTACAATAGATATTATCTTATTGCAAAAAGTTATTGGGACGTAGAACGGGGAACGTACTCGTGGTTACTCGAGGTTAGAGGTTTTACATTATTCTATGATGGACAGGGTAAGGATTTGGATCTTCGGTTTCTCTGCAGCTCATCCGGGCCTTTGACTTCTTGTAGCGTAGCGTTGTGCTCGTTATGATACGGCAGGGAGCGTCTTCCAGAAGGCCTGATCTTCGTGATGCATAGTAAAATAGGACAGAAACAAAAAAAATCGGAGAGAAAAAACAAACTATTGGACTTTGATGTATCTAGACCACACCACTTCGTGGGCGTGCGGTTCGTGGCCGTGCGTCCAGCGACGTCAATCGTCGAGTATAGACGCATGTGCTAGGGAGTGTTGGTTCGATTACCGCCTCGGTAAAGAGGATACTTTTCGTGATCGAAAACTTCTCCACTGGTCCACTGGGTGTTATGTGTCCTGTCCGTTGTCTCATGCTAGGTCTTAAGTGTTCACTCTGTAGGACCTCTGGTCGAAGACGGTGCTCCTGTCTTTTTAGACTACATCACGATCTCCCGAAACACCGCGTACTTCCCTGAAGGGTTGTTCACCTCGGGCCACAAGGGTATTCTTTATTCTTTATTTATATTGAATCCAACTGACCTACACTGGTCTCAATAGTTACACTCTGGAGGTGTCATTTTCTGAGAAGAACCAAACTAAGTTGCTATCGAGAAGATTTATTCTGTAGAGATGTGCGTTTAATATTGATTGGACCATTCATTGAAAATTAAGTCCGTCAATACACCTCAGTTAAAAGTTGAAACATGAGGCGGGAGAACTGAGAATTTAAAAATGAGAATTGAGATGCCACTCTGGCCAGTTTTGGTAAAGTCCTGAAAGTTTATTTCATTATTTTTGATGACAGGATTTCTAGTGAAGTTCCCGTTGTTGTGCAAATTGCTAATAAACAGGAGCTTTTGGGAGCGCCTTTGTCGGAAACTCTGTGTAGGAAGTTTTGGAAAAACTTTTGACGACAAATCGAAAAAAATATCCTCTGATATCCTTAGAATTTATGTAACAAGTGGATGAATTTTTGAAGGAATATTTCAACGAAAATTATGTAGATGCTTCTAGATGAGTTCATAAACTACATGAAATAGGAAAAATAAAAAAAAATCGAAAAATAAAAAAAATCGGTTTGAGTTTTTCAGGAAAAAATGCGGGATTCATTTTTAAATTCCTATAGAAAATCTCATCGAAGCAACACCCAGATGAATTCCTTATTGAATTTTTCAATAAAATCGTTGATAAAAAAGAAGGGAAAGCTTAAATTCTAATTAATTTTCTACAACTTCCTTGTAACACCAACGCTGGATTGGATAAACTAAAAATAAAGGAATTCAGACGATATTTATGGGAACTTTTTTATTCTTATAGAGAAGTTGTTTTTATGTCTAACTAAAATATGTTCAAAACATTTATTTCAGAAGCCTGAAGCGGCAACGTTTGTCATAATTTTGGTCGGTGATGGTTTGGCGATTTTTTTTAGGATATTTTAAGACATTAAGGTGATTATAGAATGAAGCCAGAAATCGGCCATTTTGTAAACCACGTGCTTTTCCAATATTTTTTTCAAGAGCACGAGATGAAAAAACCATAACGCGTATGGGGCTAAAATAATGGTAGATCGTTTGCTTAGTTATGCTGAACAATCATAATTTGAGTTTCGGCACTGTACGAAGACTATTACGCCAGATTTGGGGTTTTTTTTAAATGTATGTAGATAAACGTGTGGTGAATTTGAAATTCACCACGGGCTTCATTCTATAATCACCTTAACGGAAGACATCCCTGGAAAAATCTAATGAGCTGTCCCAAGAGATTCTTCCAAGTTTTTCGGATTTTCAACAGGAATTGCTCTAAAGTTTTCACGGGAACTTCTTTGAAATTTTCACGGGAAATTGTTTACGAGTTTGCCCATGCCACCGGGCATGCATGCTTTGAATTTAACAGAATTTCATTGTGATTTTTTAAAATTTCACATAAACTGTTTTCAACGGAATTTCATCTGGAATTTTTACGGAATTACTTTGGATTTCTACGGGAAATTCCTTATGTTGTCTATAAGTAATTCTTCGGAAATTCTACGATTTTCAAAAGGCCATTGAAAGGTTGAAAGTCATTCGACCGAATACCACATGGCCGAATAATACGTTAAGCCGAAAGCTATCTAGCCGAATTCCATTTTTCCGATAACCGTTGTGTGGAAAATGGTTTGGCGGTACGACCAAACTAGTCATTTGGCCGAAAAAGCCGTATGCCCTAAAAGGTCGTTTGGTTGAATAGGAATTCCATTTGACCGAAACGGTAATTTAGCAGGAAGGGCAATTTGGCCGAAAATGTTATACGGCTGATCGGATTATACGGCGAAAAACGTCGACCCGTTCAGCCAAACGCCATTTTTGAACAAATGAGCTGTCAGAGCAAACGTCTTTTTCGGCAAAATAATCAGTTTTGGCAGCTCGGGCAAACAACACCAAATGTTCATTTCGGCCAAATGGCCCTTTTCTACCAAACAACCATTTAGGCCTTTTAGGTTAAATGACCTTTTCGATTAGACGACTTTTCTGTCAAATGATCTGTTCGGCCGAACGACCTTATCGGCCATATGTCCATTTCGGGCAGTCGAGTTTCAGATTAATGACATATTCGGCCAAACAACAAACAGCCCTTCCCCGTCAAAACATTTGATTTCAACGTGAATATCTGTAGATTTCAACAGGAAATCCTTGGAAATTTACGCAGGTAATTCTTCGAGAATCCCAAAGGAAATTCTTTATAATTTACCCGGGAAATTTCTAGAATTTGAAAAATAGCCTTTTCACGAGAAATCCTCTGGAGTTTCAACGGGATTGCCATAAACTGTCGGCGGCGACGGCGCACACCTCTAACCACTGTATGGTCCTCCTGGAAATCTGGGAGATCCCAAAAAATGAAAACTTCTAAATTGCGTTGCGTTACGGATGTTCCCTAAACACAAGGATTTTTTGTTGTTACTATGCGTACATCAGTTACAGTGTTTGAATCTTTACATGGACCATCGTTTGCGAAATAACCATTTTTTCATATAAATATTGAGGCTGTTCACAAATTACGAAACGCCGTGACCGAAACCGTGCGTTACGATTCATACAAATAAATGAAACCTTCCATATAAAAAGCGTTACGAGGGGGGGGGGGTGTAGGTTCAAAATCTTCAAATTTAGCGTTACGTAATTTGTGAACGAACCCATTCCGGATATTCCGGAGGACCATGGTAGCATGAGTCACAATGTCAATGCTGTACTCGGAATGTACATACAAATGCTTAAACAAATATCGGTACTTTGAATTGAAATTCATAAATTGGCCCTTTTATGAATGTTCTTGATTTCTTGATTGATTGATTATTTCATTTAATTGGACTGTATTTCAATTGCCTAGGTTTAAGTCCCAACTCACGTATGATGAAGTAAAGCGTCCAATCTCTCAAATTTTCAGACTTTACCAGGGCTTAGAATGGATAGCTCAGAGGATCAAAAAGAAATGACACCTGCCAGAGTAAATGTAAGGGTAAGTCGTCTAACGTTTCCGTTTCACCATTTAACGTAGCAGTGTGCCAGACAGGATCCCCTATGACACAGCCCGGGTGCGAACAACAAGTGAGAGTTTTAGTTTAATTCCAATCAAATTTAGTTCTTAAAAGTATGTATACCTAACGATGGAAAAGCGAAGCAAAAAAATGTATAACAAATTACAGTAACAAAATCCCATAAATCACCGATTTCCAGTTCATCAGTTGACGGGATAATAGAATAAATTTTTCAAAAATCTGAAAAATTCGCGATTCCGCCGAGATGTGCTCAGTCGACTGCTGTAGAAAAAAACGTAAGAATTTACTGATACTGAGCGTAATCGCTCGCCACTCCTCTGCTGTTCGTTTAGAAATAAAATTAATATCGTATAACCTACTGCAACTAAATCAATGTAGGGGTAAATATATTCAAAAGAACACGAAGTGAACCTGAAGGGAAACATTTTAAGCTTTAGATCGAAACCGAAAGAAACACGCTAGAACTGAGCGGAGAGGACTTATTGAAGTGTTCTGTCGTTTGTTCTCTCTCCCCTTGATTCTCCCGGTGAAGACCTCTAGGATAAGTGTTTTATTTCTGATTTATTATTTAAATATATGAACCTAAAAGTGGAACGTAAAATGTTGGAAAAAGAGAAGAAAAAATTAAACAGAGATATACTTACATAATTAGTTAATACAAAATGAACAAAAATAAAATTGGATAATATTAGAGTTTTAATTGCATAGATATCACATCATTTCAAGCACCAAGCGGTACATCATCACCGAAATTTTAATGCAAACTTTGAAAAAAAAAATTTTGAGAAGAAATTTTTTTTTCGAAAAGTAAAATGTTCAGAAAACCCCCCTTTCCCGAGCGAGGCTGATTTTCTGGCTATGGCACTGCATCCCCCACTAGAACAATGCCGCCTCACAGCTTAGTGTTCATTCAGCACTTACACAGTTAGGGGAGAACGGTCCAAAATGCACCCCTGGGGCAAAATGGCCTCACTCATAAAATCACTCATATAATTTGTTGTAGTACATTTATGAACGAATATTACCATTACACTTCATAATTAGTTATCCATCATTGAGCTCCATTGGAAAAATTTAGCTTTATATTCACTTAATACGAATGCAAAAATGGTACCATTGCTTAGAAACCTCGCAGTTAATAGGGAGAACGGTTCAAAATGCACCCCTTAAGCTTTTTCGATGTTTTCGCCCCTGTAAACAAAAATACCCAACCATTTCAACGTATAGGTGCCAAATTTACAAACCCAGCTACATTTCACAATGATCTCCTATTCAAAACAATAAGGTTTTCATGACTTTCTAACGCATTCAAAAAATGTTTTAAAAATACCCGGATAAAAAATATCATTAAAATATCATAAATTTTATTGTTACAACACCATTTAAAACATTATTTTTACAATTGAATATAATGGAATTTTGACAATAAAATCACATGAGAAATAATGGTTTTCCACGATAAAATGAATGGTAAATGGGACTTTTACAATTAAAAAGGGGGGTTGTTATGTATCTTTACAATAAAAAAATCGAAAATTTTCCATACAAAATTCGGAGCAAAACAATTGATTTTATGGTTCTTCAATGGGATGATTTCGAGCGACAAAACAATAGAAAACATTGTGTTTCAAATGTTTTAAATTACTGTTTCTATTGTTTTACAATAGAGATACAACAGGATTTAGAATACATTATACTCCAATATTACAATAAAAATACGATACAATTAGTTGTTTTACGTTTTTTTTATTTTCAAATTAATTTTTATTCAGTTAAAACTTGATTTTAACTAATTTTAACTCGCATTGCTTACTTGGCTACGGGTGCATAAACCTGTGAAAAATGTAAATTATTAAAGAATGTCAGTTTTATTAGAAGTACGTCGAGAAGAAAAGAAAAATTACCTGCTTCAGTTCTTATTATATCCCGTTGGTGAGATTGGCCAATGGTAGCCACTGAACGATCTTGAATCAGTGAACAGCAAGCAGCAGTATTTTAAATATTTATCATAAGCTTCATTTCTGTAAAGGAACAAGGATACATGTTACCAGGTATGTCATCAGGTATTATGATGATAAAATTTTTATTTATTTTTTGTTCGGGATGAACCACTGCGTTCATTATGTACATTGAACTTTTGTATGTAGTATAAGATTTTTTTTGTGTCTTTATTAAAGAGACTTTCAGCCCGAGGCTGGCTCGTCTCCGAAAAAAAAACTATCAAACGTCGAACGTCACCGGTACGGAATGCAGCTACCAAAAAGATAACCGAAAATAGTGACCGATGCGAAAAAGAGTGACTAATCTAAAATGACAGCACAATGAGGGTGCTCAAAATACTCGCACCCAGTAATGATGCTCTAACGCGCTCTAACACTTTGAATACTTACCACGGTACAGAAGCCGTATAGTGATATACCGCTTGCCCAGCAGCAGAAACTGTAATGAAAAAGACACTTTCTGCACCATACAGTTTCATTATTTTTATCTCTTCACTAATTATAAACAAAACTGTACACGCTAAAATGAATTCAGTCATTCTCCGAGTAAAATAATAAGCAAAAGTTTTTGTTCCCTTTCATTTTTTTGAATTAAATTTTTTATTGCGTTACATTTCTAGCCTTGCAATATGAAAATATATACTTGAGAATCGGTATAACATTTTTATTCATTTAATAATCTATTGTAATTTTATTGTTTTCAATTGTTATTTCATCAATATAATAAATCCATGAAATATTCCAAAATTATATTAATACAATTATATTAGACGGATTTCCAGATCATCCAAACCGAATACTTTTAAAATTTGTTTAGTTTTTGGATGAGCAATACTAAACATAAGCGAAGAATAAAAATATAATAGAATGTATCGGTAACATTTAAATATATTGTTATGTTAATGGACGTACAATAAAGATCTTTTACAACCGTGAACATTTTACAATAAGCGTACAATAGTTTGTATTGTTTGCCACACAATCTATTGTATTTCAATCGTTTATGTCATACAAGTTACTGTAATTTTTCATCCGGGTAGGCCTGGGGCAAAACGCCCGAATGGTGGTCTAAAATGACTCAATTGCATGCAAAATGATGGTGAACGCATGGTTGTTTGTTTTTTCCTAATGGATTGAACTGCAATCTTACGGATGTGGCGGAAGAATAACAAATCGTTAAATTTAAGTGAATATAAAGGGATTTTGCTAAATTTTTCCAATGGAGCTCAATGATGGATAACTAATTATGAAGTGTAATGGTAATATTCGTTCATAAATGTACTACAACAAATTATATGAGTGATTTTATGAGTGAGGCCATTTTGCCCCAGGGGTGCATTTTGGACCGTTCTCCCCTAGTTGTATCATGAGGCTAGCACGATGATACTTTTATGTCAAGGAAATCCAGACGATTTCCAAACCGAAAATTGCCTAGACCTAGATTGTATGGTCTTGCTAGTTTTTTTTACACTATTATTAAATAATTTTAAATTTTGATAATTGAAATTTTCAACTTTCTATACACATGTGCTCTTTAAGGTAAAGTGACCACACGTCCCGCGTTTCGCAGGACGCTGCATTTTTCATTTTGATTTTTTCAAAGTTGAATCAATTTATGCAGCGTTACAAACATTTTTATAATTTTTTCAATCCAAAATCTATGCGGAATGCACATTTGTCGTGTTCATTTTCCAGCGAGTAGTGTAACATTACTTTAAGTCTAACAAATAAGAAAATTTCCAAATTGCTTTTACCAGAACCAAACTCCAAGACATAAAACACAATGAATTTATTGAAAAAAATGCACATGTGATTGAAGCTTTGAAGTTCGACTTGACCGATGGCGAAACGGTTCAACTGAAAGCGGTGATTACCTAGTCGTGATTGCTATAACTGAAGAAAAAGCTGTTGATCTTTTCGGATATGACAAATAGGTGTCGCTAAGTCGCCCATAAAAGCATGGATCATTTGGATGCTTTAGCGATCCATATTTGAAGCTTTCAATTAGATCAGTGGTGCTCAGCACTTCGGGCGTTTTTTTCCTCAATTTGCTTCTCACACAATGAAAATGAGCTTTGACCATACAAATTACCACTTGGTCGAAAGCTTTCAAATATATCTATCTGCTGGATATTGGTGTTAAATTCACTTCGTACGGAACGATTAAAGTAAAATAAAGGTGCGGCCCGCGGGCCACAGTGTAATTTCACTTTGATCAAGTCGTACAGAGTGATTTCAAGACCAATATTCGTATTAATGCCCTCAGCTGATAGGTATGTTTGGAAGCTTTCGTCCAAGTACTAACTTGTTGGAAGAAGCCGCTTTTTAATTGTGTGACAAGCAAATTAATAGGAAAAACGCCGAAAATGCTGAGCACCACTGAATTAGATAGATAAAAATTATATACAGTAATTTCCTGATTTAATAACCCCCTGGTAAATTTTTCTAAAATATTTCAAATTGTTTAATCAGTTTCACAAATATGAATCACTTTATGCCCTGGAAAGGCAAAATGCGTGAACGGTACCGGCTATTTCTTGTCAAAAAGGCTTAGTTAGATACTCAGAAATTATACATAATAAACTACAGGCAGTGAAAGTTATTTCATGAAAATCATTGTTGTTTTCGGTATTATTTCCGAAAATAAAAAGAACCACTAACATTTTCAAAATTTGGTGGTGTAGTCGGGTAGACAAAATCGGATTAACACTGTATACCAAACAACTCAGATCGACGAATTGAAGTGGCTTCTGTAAAAAGGTGGAGGTGAGGTGGAAAAGAAGAAATTAGGAAATGAGGGGAACGAAGAAGTAAGTAGGATGAAGGATGCAGGATGCATGAAGAAGTAAGAAAGCAAAAGGAAGAATGAAGAAAGTAGAATAAAGAAAGAAGAATGCAGAAAAGGGATTGAAGAAGGAAAAAGTTAGAAGGAAGAAGGATAAAGGGCGAATGAAAGATGGAGAAAGAATGCAACCGGTAACTCAATTGAAAACTGCACACCAAAATGAACTTGTCTCAACATCATGGTTTTAATACCAGAACAATGATTTAGAACATGGGTTCCCAAAATGTGGGTCGCGAAGGATGAAACGTGATTCATACTTTCGTTTCTACTCCGTGCCACAAATCTACACAAGCTTTACAATTAGGATCTATGTAATGAATGGATGATTGGAGAACAACAAATTTACGAAGCCAATGGCTTTCTTTTGTTATCCGAAATTTTAGCAAATACAATGAAGTTCCAAAAACATTCCAAATACAATTCAAATCCAATCTAAACCCAGTCCAAATCCTATTCATATCCAATCCAGATCCAATTTAAATCCATTCCAAATCCAATTTTTACTTTCGTGTATTATACATTGATGGTGTACATCAATTCGAACTTCAGCATATTGATGTTGACCATCCGAGCAAAATCTGAGATATTATACCCAAAAGAGAGACGCATAATAAATTCGACCTTCCGAATAGCTTTGTCAAATCCGACAACCTTATGAAAATTCCAATATATCTGATCCTACGGGTAATCCCGCTATGGCTACTAAGTCAGTACATTCCAAGATAAATTTCTTCTTCTTCTTCTTATTGGCATGACATCCCCACACTGGGACAAAGCCGCCTCGCAGCTTAGTGTTCATTAAGCACTTCCACAGTTATTAACTGCGAGGTTTCTAAGCCAAGTTACCATTTTGCATTCGTATATCATGAGGCTAACACGATGATACTTTTATGCCCAGGGAAGTCGAGACAATTTCCAAGCCGAAAATTGCCTAGACCGGCACCGGGAATCCAACCCAGCCACCCTCAGCATGGTCTTGCTTTGTAGCCGCGCGTCTTACCGCACGGCTAAGGAGGGCCCCCAAGATAATATATTTGGCTTTCCCAACAGTTTCGAACAGTGCAGTATAGAATATTTATATATTTCTCTCAGATTTCGTTAAATCTCGGGTATATATTCAAAAGGAAGTATGTAATTTTCCAAACAAAAATTCATACATCGATTTATCCAATTTGATAGCACTCTCACGCAAACAATCACCACGAACAGGTAGCCCGAGGCTTCCCCTACCTCTCTGTGGTGATGGTTTGCGTGGGAGTGCATCAGATGGGAGAAATCAACGTTTGATTCTTTGTTTACAAAATAACATACGTCCTTTTGAGTAAGTACCCGAGAAATACTAGCTCAATTGGTAGTTTTATGTACACTAACGCCGCCAAGTGGCTACATGAAATCTAAATTTGTTTTAACAAAAATCAATGTTCTATATAGGATATTGAGATTTTATAGATCGTAAACCATTTCCCGTTGGTAATCCATACGCACCTTGTAGTTTCACGAACTGCATACTGCAATACATTTTTCGGACACCTTTCAGGCACGCAGGTTTCTTAATCACACACCATTTCCATCGGTCTTCAGACGCGCATTGTGATTTCGCAAAGCACAAACCAGTTTCGGACGGTCTTCAAGACGCGTCTTCTGATTTTGCAAACCACGGTCTTCGAGACGCCATGTGATTTTGCAAACCACAAACCATTTTCCGACGGTCTTCGAGACGCGTCTTGTGATTTTGCAAACTAAAATATATCACTCTTCACAATTTAACCACTTGAATTCAACTCACCTCATGAAATCAGCGACAGGATCCAAAAAGTAGACTGGCAGGATCGCCAAAATGTGTGGCCCCAAATGGCCGGAACGTGGATGCATCGTGGATGCATGTGCACTAAGCGAAGATCTGACCAAAAGAGGCAGTGCAGAATCATGGATTGCTTCTCGCCGTTTCACACGCTAAGATGTGAATCTATAAACACACGCTGAAGGCACAAGTTCTTATTTCGAACTTCTCACTTCTCACTTGATGCCTTTCATTTCTAATTTCACATTTCTCATCTCTTACTTTTTACAAACCACATAGACCGAAATTTTACATTTTCAAACCCCTCTCCCTAGTAGACTTTCGTAGACTTTTCCGAAACCCCTCCCCTCCCCCCTTGAAGTCTACGTAGACTTTTCCAAATTTCACAAAATAAAATTCGATTTTTAAACATAACAATCAAACTGAACAAAATCCATCAAAACAACACGCTAACTTTCAACTACTCAGTGACTCAGTAAAATTGTATTGCTCTCTCTTTCTATCCCATGGAAATTTTACTCAATTTTCGTCAAAAGACATTGAGATTTAGCACTCTATCCTCGCCATCAAAAGATGTTCCAGACGGTGACGACAGCGAAATTCTTTATCTTGTAACTTAAATATCTTTTGTCACAACTCTTGAAATCAACTCTCGAAGTTAATTTATTTAATTTCGGTTGGATTCGATTCCTCGTAAAGGTGTGCGCCACTGCTACCAACACTTTCGCATAGGTACGCCACTGTTTAAAATCTGTTACACATCTGACATATAATTCTCCACGCCGGTTGAAATTTGTAAAAAAAAATAGAAGAATTTTCAGAATTTCGAGTTAAAATTCCGAGAATGTTTCGAGTCTACATTCCAATAAGTTTTTCGTGGAAATTTCGTAAAATTTCCCGATTGATAACCTTTAAAGCTTCCCGATAGTACTTCAAAGAACTCTCCGTGAAAATTCCTAAGCTTTTCTTAAGAATTATATCCCGTTGAAGAATTATCCGTTGAAATCCCAAGAATTTCCTTTTAAATTTCAAAAGTATGCCCGTTAATACTCCGAGTAAATTTCTGTGGCAATCAAAAATTATTTCCCGAGGTAATTTTAAGTTTAAATGAGCATTCCGAGATGTTTCCCCCGAAATTATAGAATGGTTTCATACGTTCTTGCAAATTCGGACATTCCAAAGACTTTTCCGTATAATTTGCGGTGAAAATTATGAAGAGTTTTCAGTGGTTATTTTGGTGAATTTCTCGTAAAAATTTCGAATAAATATTCATGAAAATTATAAAGGCTTTCCCACAAAATTGCATGTCCAAAGAATTCCTCGCGAAAATTCCGAAGAATTTCCGAAATTGAAAGAAATTTCCCGGGGATTTCCCAGAAAATCTCCAGTAGGAATTCTGTTTTTTGTGGAAATTTCGGCAAATTCCTCTGCTTCCTTTGTAAATTAAAAAAATCCGTTGAAATGCTACATAGTTTTCCATAAAAATTCTAAAGAATCACTTGTATATAGTTTCCAAAGACGTTCCTGCCGGAAATCAAAAGACATTGTAGTAGAATTTGCATTAAAATCCAAGTGAAAATTTTGAATTTTTTCGAAAGTTTTTATAGTCTACGTAGACATTTGATCTACGCCGTCCCCCTTCGTAGACTAACGTAGACTTTTCGAACCCCCTCCCCTCCTCAAGAGTCTACGTGGTTTATGGACAGCCCCTTTTCACTCCTCATTTGTGACCCGACTTTCCATTTTTTTTCGTGAAGTAAGAATATTTCATTACTTTTTTTTTTTCGATTTTTCGATCCGTTCGGCCATATGACTTGACGTAATTTTCGGATGAGAAACATTATCGGTTCCTGGGTTTAGGGGTACCCATTGTGATTGCCACACAAGAAACATACAGGGTTGTTACAACAGCCGCGGATTTCGCGATTTTCGCGGATTTGTTCATCCAGTCGTGAAAATCGCGGTTCCTCGAAATGTTGTCGCAAAAATCGCGGATTTATATTTACACTCTATCGAAAATTGTTCGAATTGAGTTCGAAGCAGAGTGGTGTAAGTGACATTTTGGTCAAAATTGAGTTGACTACAGCAAAAAATGCTATGATTCTAGAGCTAACTTACAAATAAACTAACTTTTTATAGAACGCTCTGAAACCCATTATGCCAATCGACTTAGTTTGATGATTTTAGATGATGTATGTGTGTGTCTGTGTGCAAAACGTTTGGCTTATTTATTTGAGCACATACCTTCATCGATAACATGTTGAATATTTTTGGAAAATGCCAATTAAGTCACAATTTTGTTGCAACGATGATAAATCAATATGGCCACCTTCCGGAAACACCTCTGCAAAACTACGTGAAGCGTGAGTTTTTTAGATCGTAAAATCATATCCTGCAATACGGAATGAAACGATAAAAATCGCTATACTAAAGCGTAGATTGTGTGAGTTTCCATCTTTCTATAATTTCATAATGAAGTTTCCATATTAACATTCCAAATGATAACAGGGTTTCGCTGAACAGTTTACTTTTATCTCTTAGAACACACTTCAAGAATTCCATCTATATTCTAAGATAATCCCAAAAATTCTGAGTTAGATTTTTCGAAAATATTGGAAGTAAATGTTTGTATAAAGCTTGAAAAATTTTCGGAGTGCGAAAATCCCCTTTAGTAATCAAGAACTATAGAAATTACAGAAAGTTTGCTCTCAACATTCAATAAAAATATAATTTGACGCTATTTACCATTCAACCGAAGGACAAATAGCTGAAACCTTGCACCGATTTGCAGATAGCAAAATCGTTGTTTGGTGCAAAATAAGCGATAAGATAGCACGCGGATAGTTTTTATTTCCATGAAACAAGCAAAACGATGGAAAATTTAAAGCGCAAACAGTGATGCATTTTCCCCTCGGCGAAGTTCCCTCCGTCGCTGGTCGGCGACTACGGCTTTTCTTATCAGCGGGAGCACTGCGAAGCTATCAATCGGCCTATCAATAAGTAATTTCATGTACCCTTGCTGTGAGCGCGAGGTGTAGGGCGGAATCAGAAGAAAAAAAAACTGCATCGAAAAACTAATAATGCAATATTTATCACACCACTGCTGCAACCGCACTGTGCACTGATAACGATGGCTGGCGTTTTTATCTGCACTGCTTCACACTGGTGGCGATTTTCACGCCAGGTGAAACTTTAGCATCGTGAAGTGTCGATAGTAATCGTTTTAGCGATATATTTAAAGTACCATGTTTTATATAAACATGGGATTTTACTGCAACGGAAGCAGTTTACTGATATATTAATTATATTCCTTGTACAAAGCCAGAAATACTAAGTAAATTTTGATTTTTTTTTATGCCCAGCGTTTTAGATTGGCTGTGTAAAATCACAGAAGAGAGCAAGGTCCTCGCTTTCTTGAGCAAAGTTGTTCATCATTGGATTTACAGAAAAAATATCGGAGGTCAAGTATGACTATACCCTGAAGACCCAGATATCCGAAACCTTGGGAAGATTTCGCTTCTGATAGCATGAAAAAGGATCTGAAATATTTGAGTCCTATACCGCATTGTTTGATAATTTTGACACACTATGAGGTTAAGTCATCTTCATCGTTAAGCCAGTGATCAATTTTCAGAAATACGTGATGCTCAAGGTTCCCCAAAACGTTATCGAGTTCATCCCACGGTATCTACCAGATCAACCAAGACTTTTACAATGTCCTCATCATCGGCTTATACCCAATATTCCAGTCCAAAACATTCTCGAGTTCAGCCCACGGTATCTACCAGATCAACCCAGGATTTTGCAATGTCCCCATCATTAGTGTGTCCTCAATCCGGTTTTTGGTACGGGCTGGAGTTTGTGTATTCGACTGGAATACGTGTGGCGTCGTCATTTCGTATAACGGTCATCAAGAGCTCGAGCGTGCGATAAGACCCGCCTGTAAAGGTAGTCAAACGGAAAATGAGTGAAGTCGCCAGTCAACCGTCGAAAGTAAGATTCCTAAGCGAATTCCCGTGAATCATTCCCGAGAGTGCGGTCCACGTGTGCGTCGTCAACAACACTGCTCAAAGAATTATGAAAGTTTTCTCGCTTCAAGATGAAACCAAAAATTAACTGAGGTTCGGGGTCTCTAGTGACCCCTGGTGAAAGAATTTTTGAAAAAAAAAATGGATCACGGCTTTAAAATCCAAAACGTATACGGTATAACGAATTATAACTTTAAATGTTGAATTGTTAATTAAACGATTTTACGTTGAACTTTTCCAGCGCTTTGCGCTTTTTGGTACGGGCTGGAGTTTGTGTATTCGACTGGAATACGTGTGGCGTTGATTGACCAACCAGACTCACCCTAGCAGGAGAGGTTCGATCGTAGTAAGCGCCACGAGAGGTTGCAAAAAAAATCGTGTCAAAATTTTGCATCTGCGTATCATCAGCGAAATAATATTATTCGGCTGGTCGTAACGTTTTGATGCATCTGTGCAGAATTTGTGATGTTAAGGATAGTTTTCTAGGTGTTTTTATGTTATCTGTTGACATAGTGTTGGGTGAACAGAAAGATTATGCATTGTAGCGAAAAAAAACTTGCCGTCAAAATGCGGAAAATTCTGAAGATTCTGGAAATTCCTGGTGAGATCTATCCATGTACCTTTATTATCTTTTGAAAGTATTATTGTAAAACAGTAAG